>NC_080377.1:17988064-18041407 GCF_014773155.1 Arachis stenosperma
AAGAATCCTTTGTGTTAAGGCTCAAGGATATCCCTCTGTCACCATGGAGAGGAAGCATGAAGAGCTTCTCTCAAATCAGAGTCAAACAGAGCCCCCACAGTCAAACTCTAAGTTTGGTGTTGGGAGGCCACAACCAAACTCTAAGTTTGGTGTTGAACCCCCACATTCAAACTCTAAGTTTGGTGTTGGGAGGTTCCAACATTTGTCTGAGAAAATATGAGGCTCCATGAGAGCCATCTGTCAAGCTACTGACATTAAAGAAGCGCTTGTTGGGAGGCAACCCAATGTTATATTTTATCTATTTTTCTTTGCTATTCTATGTTTTTCGTAGGTTGATGATCATGAAAAGTCACAAAAACAATTGAAAAAGCAAAAACAAAATGAAAAACAGGAAGAAAAATAGCACACCCTGGAGGAAGAACCTACTGGCGTTTAAACGCCAGTAAGGCTAGCAGATGGGCGTTTAACGCCCAGTCTGGCACCATTCTGGGCGTTTAACGCCAGAAAGGGGCACCAGACTGGCGTTAAACGCCAGGAAAGGGCAAGAACCTGGCGTTAAACGCCAGAAATGGGCACCAGCCCGTCGTTTAACGCCAGAATTGGCTAAAAACGCAATTTTGCATGCCATTTAGTGCAGGGATGACTTTTCCTTGACACCTCAGGATCTGTGGACCCCACAGGATCCCCACCAACCCCACCACTCTCTCTCTTCTTCCCCATTCACCAATCACCTCAACACCTCTTGCCCAAAAAACCCTTCACCTATCAAATCCCATCTTCTCTTCACCACTCACATCCATCCTCCATAAAACCCCACCTACCTCACCCTTCAAATTCAAACCACTTTCCCTCCCAAACCCACCCATACATGACCGAACCATGAGCCCCCCTCTCCTATATAAACCCTTCTTCACCCCTTCATTTTCACACAACCTAACACCACTTCCCCCCCTCTTTGGCCGAACACAAAGCCATTCCCTTCTTCCTCATTTCTTCTTCTTCTCCTCTCTTCTTTCTTCTTTTGCTCGAGGACGAGCAACCTTTTAAGTTTGGTGTGGTAAAAGCATTGCTTTTTGTTTTTCCATAACCATTTATGGCATCCAAGGCCGGAGAAACCTCTAGAAAGAGGAAAGGGAAGGCAAAGCTTCCACCTCCGAGTCATGGAGATGGAAAGATTCATCTCAAGGTGCATCAAGACCACTTCTATGAAGTTGTGGCCTTGAAGAAGGTGATCCCCGAGGTCCCATTTTCACTCAAAAAGAGTGAATATCCGGAGATCCGACATGAGATCCGAAGAAGAGGTTGGGAAGTTCTTACCAACCCCATTCAACAAGTCGGAATCTTAATGGTTCAAGAGTCTATGCCAATGCATGGATCACCAAGAACCATGATCAAAGTGTGAACCCGAACCCAAAGAATTGGCTTACTATGGTTCGGGGGAAATACTTGGATTTTAGTCCGGAAAATGTAAGGTTGGCATTCAACTTGCCTATGATGCAAGGAGATGAACATCCTTACACTAGAAGGGTCAACTTTGATCAAAGGTTGGACCAAGTCCTCACTGACATTTGTGAAGAGGGCGCCCAATGGAAGAGAGATTCAAGAGGGAAGCCGGTTCAATTGAGAAGGCATGACCTCAAGCCCATAGCTAGAGGATGGTTGGAGTTTATCCAACGCTCAATCATTCCCACTAGCAACCGGTCCGAAGTGACTCTAGACCGGGCCATCATGATTCATAGCATCATGATTGGAGAAGAAGTGGAAGTTCATGAGGTTATAGCTCAAGAACTTTATAAGGTGGCGGACAAGTCCTCTACCTTGGCAAGGTTAGCCTTTCCTCATCTCATTTGTCACCTCTGTTATTCAGTTGGAGTTGACATAGAGGGAGACATCCTCATTGATGAGGAGAAGCCCATCACTAAGAAAAGGATGGAGCAAACAAGAGACCCCTCTCATCATGAGATCCCTGAGATGCCTCAAGGGATGCACTTTCCTCCACAAGACTATTGGAGCAACTAACACCTCCCTAGGAGAACTGAGTTCCAACATGGACAACTAAGGGTGGAGCACCAAGAACACTCCATTCTCCTCCATGAAATTAGAGAAGATCAAAGAATCATGAGAGAGGAGCAACAAAGACAAGGAAGAGACATTGAGGAGCTCATGCACTCCATAAGACTTTCAAGAGGAAGAACAAGCCGCCATCACTAAGGTGGACCCGTTCTTTAATCTCCTTGTTCTTTATTTTCCTGTTTTTCGAAATTTACATGCTTATGTTTGTCTATGTTTGTGTCTTATGATCATTAGTGTCTTAGTGTCTATGCCTTAAAGTTATGAATGTCCTATGATCCATCACCTTTCTTAAATAACAAAGTTCTTAATTGAAAAGAAAAGAATTGCATGAATTTTGAATTTTATAACAGTTTAATTATTTTGATGTGTGGCAACACTTTTGTTTTCTGAATGTATGCTTAAACAGTGCATGTCTTTTGAATTTGTGGTTCATGAATGTTGGCTCTTGAAAGAATGATGAAAAAGGAGACATGTTACTGAGGATCTGAAAAATCATAAAAAAATGATTCTTGAAGCAAGAAAAAGCAGTGAATACAAAAAAAAAAGAAAAAAGAAACAAAAAAAAACGAAAAAAAAAGAGAAAAAGAAAGAAAAAGAAAGAAATAAAGTTGTGATCCAAGGCAAAAAGAGTGTGCTTAAGAACCCTGGACACCTCTAATTGGGGACTCTAGCAAAGCTAAGTCACAATCTGAAAAGGTTCACCCAATTATGTGTCTGTGGCATGTATGTATCCGGTGGTAATACTGGAAGACAGAGTGCTTTGGGCCACGGCCAAGACTCAAAAAGTAGCTGTGTTCAAGAATCATCATACTTAACTAGGAGAATCAATAACACTATCCAGATTCTGAGTTCCTAAAGAAGCCAATCATTCTGAATTTCAAAGGATAAAGTGAGATGCCAAAACTGTTCAGAGGCAAAAAGCTAAAGCCCCGCTCATCTAATTAATACTGATCTTCATAGATGTTTTTGGAGTTCATTGCATATTCCCTTCTTTTTATCTTATTTGATTTTTAGTTGCTTGAGGACAAGTGGTGGACGAAATTGTGATCCATGTTCTAACTATTTTGAGATGAAGTCTTTATTATGGCACTGGTTGAATCCACAACTCCGTTCAACTAACTAGCAAGTGTACTGGGTCGTCCAAGTAATAAACCTTACGTGAGTAAGGGTCGATCCCACAGAGATTGTTGGTATGAAGCAAGCTATGGTCACCTTGTAAATCTCAGTTAGGCAGATTAAACCAATTGATTATGGATTTTCTAAAATAAATAATAAACAGAAAATAAAAAGGGATAGAATACTTATGCAGGTTCATTGGTGGAAATTTCAGATAAGCATATGGAGGTACTGTAAGGCTCAAGGACGCCTGCTCTCCTACTGCTTCTACTCAATCCTTCTTACTCCTTTCCATGGCAAGCTGTATGTAGGGCATCACCGTTGTCAGTGGCTACATCCCATCCTTTCAGTGAAAATGGTCCTCTGCGGCTGTCACTCGCATGGCTAATCGTCTGACGGTTCTCAATCAGGTTGGAATAGAATCCATTGATTCTTTTGCGCTTGTCATCACGCCCAGCCTTCAGGAGTTTGAAGCTCGTCACAGTCATTCAATCCCAGAATCCTACTCGAAATACCATAGACAAGGTTTAGACTTTTCGGATCCTCATGAATGCCGCCATCTATCTAACTTATACCACGAAGATTCTGTTGGGGAATCTAAGAGATACACATTCAAGCTCTGTTGCATGTAGAACGAGAGTGGTTGTCAATCACGTGCGTTCATAAGTGAGAATGATAATGAGGGTTATCTAGTCATCACATTCATCATGTTCTTGGTTGCGAATGAATATCTTGGAATCAGAATAAGAGAGAATTGAATAAAAGACAATAGAATTGCATTAATACTTGAGGTACAGCAGAGCTCCACACCCTTAATCTATGGTGTGCAGAAACTCCACCGTTGAAAATACATAAGTAAAAGGTTCAGGCATGGCCGAATGGCCAGCCCCCTAAAACGTGATCAATAGCCTCTTAGGATGAAGAATAAAACAAAACTGAGACCAAAGATATCTAATACATTAGTTAAATGTTCTATTTATAATAAACTAGCTCCTAGGGTTTACATGAGTAAGTAATTGATGCATAAATCCACTTCCGGGGCCCACTTGGTGTATGTTTGGGCTGAGCTTGATCTATTCACGAGCTGAGGCTTCTCTTGGAGTTGAACTCCGAGTTATGACGTGTTATGGGCGTTCAACTCCGGATCATGACGTTTTTCTGGCGTTTAACTCCAGACAGCAGCATGTACTTGGCGTTCAACGCCAAGTTACGTCGTCAATTTCCGAATAAAGTATGGACTATTATAAATTGCTGGAAAGCCCTGGATGTCTACTTTCCAACGCCGTTGAGAGCGCGCCAATTGGAGTTCTGTAGCTCCAGAAAATCCATTTCGACTACAGGGAGGTCAGATTCCAACAGCATCAGCAGTCCTTTTGTCAGCCTTTTTCAGAGTTTTGCTCAAATCCCTCAATTTCAGTCAGAATTTACCTGAAAGCACAGAAAAACACACAAACTCATAGGAAAGTCCAGAAATGTGAATTTAACATAAAAACTAATGAAAACATCCCTAAAAGTAGCTTGAACTTACTAAAAACTACCTAAAAACAATGCCAAAAAGCGTATAAATTATCCGCTCATCAACAAGCAACAATTTAAGTTTGGTGTTGTGATGAGCGGATAATTTGTACGCTTTTTGGCATTGTTTTTAGTATGTTTTTAGTATATTTAGTTGAGTTTTTAGTATATTTTTATTAGTTTTTAGTTAAAATTCACTTTTCTGGACTTTATTATGAGTTTGTGTATTTTTTGTGATTTCAGGTATTTTCTGGCTGAAATTGAGGGACCTGAGCAAAAATCTGATTCAGAGACTAAAAAGGACTGCAGATGCTGTTGGATTCTGACCTCCCTACACTCAAAGTGGATTTTCTGGAGCTACATAAGCCCAATTGGCGCGCTCTCAACGGCGTTGGAAAGTAGACATCCTGGGGTTTCCAGCAATATATGATAGTCCATACTTTGCCCAAGATTTGATGGCCCAAACCGGCGTTCAAAGTCACCTTCAGAATTCCCAGCGTTAAACGCCGGAACTGGCACCAAAGTGGGAGTTAAACGCCCAAACTGGCACTAAAGCTGGCGTTTAACTCCAAGAAGAGTCTCTACACGAAAATGCTTCATTGCTCAGCCCAAGCACACACTAAGTGGGCCCGGAAGTGGATTTTTATGTCATTTACCCATCTTTGTAAACCTTAGGCTACTAGTTCCCTATAAGTAGGACCTTTTACTATTGTATTTCTAATCTTTGGGACATCTAGTTCTTAGATCATTTTGGAGGCTGGCCTCACGGCCATGCCTAGACCTTGTTCTTATGTATTTTCAACGGTGGAGTTTCTACACACCATAGATTAAGGTGTGGAGCTCTGCTGTACCTCGAGTATTAATGCAATTACTATTGTTCTTCTATTCAATTCTGCTTGTTCTTATTCTAAGATATTCATTCGCACTCAAGAACTTGATGAATGTGATGATTATGTGACGCTCATCATCATTCTCACTTATGAACAAAGTGACTGACAACCACTTTTGTTCTACAAGCAAACGAGGCTCTAATGTTTATCTCTTGGATTCCTGATACACGACGCATGGTTGATCGCCTGACAACCGAGCGCTCGCCTGACAAACAAGCCAGCCATTCCGTGAGATCAGAGTCTTCGTGGTATAGGCAAGAACTGATGGCGGCATTCAGGAGAATCCGGAAGGTCTAACCTTGTCTGTGGTATTCTGAGTAGGATTCAATGATTGAATGACTGTGACGTGCTTCAAACTCCTGAGGGCGGGGCGTTAGTGACAGACGCAAAAGAATCACTGGATTCTATTCCGGCCTGATTGAGAACCGACAGATGGATAGCCGTGCCGTGACAGGGTGCGTTGAACATTTCCAATGAGAGGATGGGAGGTAGCCACTAACAACGGTGAAACCCTTGCATAAGCTTGCCATGGAAAGGAGTAAGAAGGATTGGATGAAGACAGTAGGAAAGCAGAGAGACGGAAGGGACAAAGCATCTTCATACGCTTATCTGAAGCTCTCACCAATGATATACATAAGTACCTCTATCTTTATCTTTATGTTTTATTCATCATCTATACCCATTTGAGTCTGCCTGACTAAGATTTACAAGGTGACCATAGCTTGCTTCATACCAACAATCTCTGTGGGATCGACCCTTACTCGCGTAAGGTTTATTACTTGGACGACCCAGTACACTTGCTGGTTAGTTGTGCGAAGTTGTAGTGATCACAATTTCGTCCACCAGATGGCGTATGTGTATTGATTATAGAAGGCTCAATACAGCTACCAGAAAGGATCATTTTCCTTTACCATTCATAGACCAAATGCTAGAAAGACTAGCAGGTCATGAATACTACTGCTTCCTGGATGGATATTCAGGTTATAATCAAATTGCAGTAGATCCCCAGGATCAAGAGAAAACGGCATTCACATGCCCATCTGGAGTGTTTGCATATAGAAGGATGCCATTTGGCCTATGCAATGCAGCGGCAACCTTTCAAAGGTGCATGCTCTCAATTTTCTCTGATATGGTGGAAAAATTTCTGGAAGTCTTCATGGATGACTTTTCAGTATTTGGAGACTTATTCAGCTCCTGTCTTGACCATCTAGCACTTGTTCTAAAGAGATGCCAAGAGACCAACCTAGTTTTAAACTGGGAAAAATGTCACTTTATGGTGACTGAAGGAATTGTCCTTGGGCACAAAATCTCGAACAAGGGAATAGAGGTGGATCAAGCTAAGGTAGAGGTAATTGAAAAATTACCACCACCAGCCAATTTTAAGGCAATCAGAAGCTTTCTGGGGCATGTAGGATTCTATAGGAGGTTTATAAAGGATTTTTCAAAAATCGCTAAACCTCTAAGTAATCTGCTAGCTGCTGACACACTATTTATCTTTGATAAGGAGTGTCTGCAGTGTTTGAGACTCTGAAAGCTAAGCTGGTCACAGCACCAGTCATCTCTGTACCAAACTGGACATTACCATTTGAATTGATGTGTGACGCCAGTGATCATGCCATTGGTGCAGTGTTGGGACAGAGGCATGACAAGCTCGTGCACGTCATTTACTATGCTAGCCGTGTTTTAAATGACGCACAGAAGAACTACACAACCACAGAAAAAGAATTACTTGCAGTAGTTTATGCCATTGACAAGTTCAGATCCTATTTAGTAGGATCAAAAGTGATTATGTACACTGATCATGCTGCTCTTAAATATCTACTCACAAAGCAGGATTCAAAACCCAGACTCATCAGATGGGTGTTGCTTCTGCAAGAGTTTGATATAGAAATAAGAGATAGAAAAGGGACAGAGAACCAAGTAGCAGATCACCTGTCCCGAATAGAACCAGTAGAAGGGGCGTCCCTCCCTCTTACTGAGATCTCTGAGACCTTTCCAGATGAGCAACTCTTTGCTATCTAGGAAGTGCCGTGGTTTGCAGACATTGTAAACTACAAGGTAGTGAGATTCATACCCAAAGAGTATAGTAGGCAGCAATCAAAGAAGTTGATCACGGATGCAAAGTACTATCTTTGGGATGAACCATATCTCTTCAAGAGATGTGCAGACGGAGTAATCCGTAGATGTGTGCCTAAAGAAGAAGCACAGAAGATCCTCTGGCACTGCCATAGATCACAGTATGGAGGACATTTTGGAAGTGAGTGAACAGCCACAAGAGTCCTCCAATGTGGCTTCTAGTGGCCTACTCTCTATAAAGATTCCCGAGTGTTTGTACTTAATTGTGACAGTTGCCAAAGATCTGGCAATCTACCTCACAGTTATGCCATGCCTCAACAAGGGATCTTGGAGATTGAGTTGTTTGATGTATGGGGTATTGACTTCATGGGACCTTTCCTACCATCATACTCAAACACTTATATTCTGGTGGCAGTGGATTATGTATCCAAATGGGTGGAAGCTATTGCAACACCCACTAATGACACTAAGACAGTGTTAAAATTCCTCCAGAAACACATCTTCAGCAGATTTGGCACCCCTAGAGTACTAATCAGTGATAGGGGGCACTCATTTTTGCAATAAACAGCTCTATTCTGCTTTGGTTCGTTATGGAGTTAGCCACAGAGTGGCCACTCCATATCACCCACAGACTAATGGGCAAGCTGAAGTCTCAAATAGAGAACTCAAAAGAATCCTGGAACGGACTATAATTAACTGTAGAAGGGATTGGGCAAGAAGCTTGGATGATGCTCTGTGGGCATATAGAACAGCATTCAAAACCCCTATAGGGACATTTCCACACCAGCTTGTGTATGGAAAGGCATGTCACTTGCCAGTGGAACTGGAACATAAGGCCTACTGGGCAACCAGATTCCTGAAGCTTGATGCCAAGTTAGCTGGAAAAAAACGATTGCTTCAGTTAAATGAGCTAGAGGAATTCAGACTCAATGCTTTCGAGAATGCAAAAATTTACAAAGAGAAAGCAAAAAGATGGCATGATAAGAAATTGTCATCCAGAGTCTTTGAGCCAGGGCAGAAAGTTCTGCTATTTAATTCTATGCTCAAATTATTCCCCGGGAAATTAAAATCCCGGTGGAGAGGTCCATATGTAATTACAAGTGTATCACCATATGGATACGTAGAGCTTCATGATAATGACTCTAACAAAAAGTTCATTGTTAATGGACAGAGAGTTAAACATTATCTTGAAAGCAATTTTGAGCAAGAATGCTCAAAACTGAGACTTAATTAAAGCTCAGTAATAGTCCAGCTAACTACATTAAAGAAGCGCTTGCTGGGAGGCAACCCAGCCATTCACAAAATATAATTTTATTTGTTTTTGTTAATTAATTGATTTTTACAGGTATATGTCAAAGTATCTTCAAGGTAAAAAAGCAATTGATTGGATTCACAGAGTTACAGGGGAATTTGGAAGCTCACTGGTGTGAAAAAGCCAGTAAGAAATGTTTTGGGCGTTGAACACCCAAAAGAAGCATCCACTGGGCGTTCAACGCCAGTAAGGATAGCCATCTGGGCGTTGAACGCCAAAAAGGAGCATCTTCTGGGCATTGAATGCCAGAAAGAAGCTCCTTCTGGGCGTTTAACGCCAGAATTACAGCATCCTGGGCGTTTAGAAAAATGCCCAGTGACAAAGGACTTCCTGGCGTTCAACGCCAGAAAGAAGCAACAGCTGGGCGTTGAACGCCCAGGAGAAACATCAATTGGGCGTTAAACGCCCAAAACATGCAGCAGTTGGGCGTTTAACGCCAGGATGGTGGGGAGGAGGTAAAATTCGTTTTCTTTTACAAATTTTCTAATTTTTTTTATGTTTCAAATCATGATTTCTTTTATAAACATGTTTCAAAATGTCATCCTTCAAATCAAAATAGTTTTCTAAGAACCCTAATTTCTAAAATCCCTTTTTCAAAAATAATATAGCTTCATACATAAACATAAACCTTTTTCCAATCCAATCCAACTCTTTTTCCATTTTTTTTCAAACTTAATTATCTTTTAAAATCTTTTTCAAATTATAAATTTCAAATTTATTTTTAAATATCATTCATATCTTTTTAAATTATATCCTTCTCTTGTCATATTTATCTTTTATAAATCATATCTTTTATCTTATATCTTTTTCTTATTTTCGAAAACCCACCCCCTCCCTTTATATCCACTTTCGGCGCCCCTCTCATCATCCACCATTCCACACCTGCTCTCCTTCTATCCCTCTTCTCTCTTTTCTTTTGCTTGAGGAAAAGCAAACCTCTAAGTTTGTTGTGCTTATCCGTGATCACAAAAAAATACTCACTTTGATCATGGCCCCTAAAGGAAAACAACCCAACCCAAGAGGAAAGAAAGAGAATATTCCAAAGCCACTTTGGAATCAAGGGAGTTCTTAACTAAAGAACATTCAGACCATTACTACAAAATAATGAGTCTAAGATTAGTGATCCCGGAAGTCAAGTTCAATCTTAAAGAAGATGAATATCCGGAGATCCAAGAACAAATTCGAAACAGGAAATGGGAAATCCTAGCTAATCATGAAACGAAAGTGGGAAGGAATATGGTTCAGGAGTTCTATGCAAATCTATGGCAGACAGACAGGCAAAGAATAATTGGAACTGCCCTCTATGATCATCGGACCTTAGTCAGAGGAAAGATTGTTCACACCCATCCTGACAAAATCAGGGAGATCTTTAAGCTTCTTCAACTGAAGGATGACCCAGACTCCTTTAATAGGAGAATGATGAGGGTAAACAAAGGCCTGGACAAGATTCTAGAGGATATATGCATCCCTGAAGCCAAGTGGACCACCAGCACAACTAGCGTCCCAAATCAACTCAAAAGAGAAGATCTCAAACCAGCAGCCAGAGGCTGGCTGGATTTCATTAGGCGTTCTATATTGCCCACCAGCAACCGTTCTGAAGTTACGGTTAAAAGAGCAGTGATGATTTACTGCATCATATTGGGAAAAAAAGTAGAAGTCCATCAACTGATCTCGTGTGAACTATACAAAATAGCAAACAAGAATTCCAAGGACGCCAGATTGGCCTATCCAAGCTTAATTTCTATGCTCTGCAGAGATGCCGGAGTGAAGATGAGAATAACAGAGTATATTTTAGTTGAGAGACCAATCACTAAAATATCAATGGAAAGACAACAGCTGCAGGACGATCCAATCAAGAGGAGAGCACAAGAAGTCCTCCTAGAACTTCCATAATTCGAATATTGGGAACATCTTGAGGCATCTATTTCCAAATTGCAAGAAGCTATGAACCATATAAAGGAAGAACAGAACAATCAAAGTAGCATGCTTTGCAAACTGCTTAAGGAACAAGAAGAGCAAGGGCGCGATTTAAGGGAGCTGAAGCGCCAGAAATTAATCCTTGAAGGACCAAGCACCCCACAGATCAGAGGAACATCCACTTCCCAAAACACAGGTTGTTGAGTTCTAATTTCAGCTTTAACTCTGTGATAGTGTTATTATAGAAATTTACCTTAGAAGATATATAGTAGTAGTAGTAATTAGCATTGCTATTCTGGTTTTATTTCCAATTAAGTTATAATTTATTTTTCTCATCATCATCAGACATGAATAAAATAGTAGATTTTTAGAATAAAGGAGTAATTTATTTTTTTTTCGAGTTCTTAATAATAAAAATTATAATCAATTATATGTGGTGGCAATACTTTTTGTTCTCTGAATGAATGATTGAACAGTGCATATTTTATCCTGAATTTGACGAATGTTGGCTCCTGAAAGAATGAGGAACACGAAAAATATTATTGATGATCTGAAAAATCATGAATTTGATTCTTGAAGCAAGAAAAAGCAGTGAAAAAAAAAATTTACAAGGAATCATTGGATCAAGAAAAGGGAAAAAAGCCAACAGCTCTTAAAACCAAAAGGCAAGGGTGAAAAGGATCCAAGGCTTTGAGCATCAGTGGATAGGAGGGCCCAAGGAAGTAGTTCCAGGCCTAAGCGGCTAAATCAAGTTGTCCCTAACCATGTGCTTGTGGCATGCAGGTCCAAGTGAAAAGCTTGAGACTGAGTGGTTAAAGTCGTGATCCAAAGCAAAAAGAGTGTGCTTAAGAGCTCTGGACACCTCTAACTGGGGACTTTAGCAAAGCTGAGTCACTATCTGAAAAGGTTCACCCAGTCATGTGTCTGTGGCATTTATGTATCCGGTGGTAATACTGGAAAACAAAATGCTTAGGGTCACGGCCAAGACTCATAAAAGTAACTGTGTTCAAGAATCAACATACTACACTAGGAGAATCAATAATACTATTTGAATTCTGAGTTCCTATGGATGCCAATCATTCTGAATTTCAAAGGATAAAGGGAGATGCCAAAACTGTTCAGAAACAAAAAGCTACAAGCCCCGCTCATCTAATAAGAATCTGAGCTCCATTTAAAAAACTCTGAGATATTATTACTTCTTAATTTCTTTTCATCCTATTTTATTTATCTAGTTGCTTGAGGACAAGCAACAGTTTAAGTTTGGTGTTGTGATGAGCGGATATTTTATACGCTTTTTGGGGGTAATTTCATGTAGATTTTAGCATGTTTTAATTAGTTTTTAGTAGAATATTATTAGTTTTTAGGCAAAAATCATATTTCTGGACTTTACTATGAATTTGTGTATTTTTCTGTGATTTCAGGTATTTTCTGGCTGAAATTGAGGGAGCTGAGCAAAAATCTGAGTTAGGCTGAAAAATGACTGCTGATGTTGTTGGATCCTGACCTCCCTTCACTCGGAATGGATTTTTTGGAGCTACAGGAGTCCAATTGACGCTATTCCAACATGATCGAGAACCAACAGCTGATTAGCCGTGCTGTGACAGAGGATCTGGACCATTTTCACTGAGAGGATGGGAGGTAGCCACTGACAATGGTGACACCCTACATACAGCTTGCCATGGAAGGAGCCTTGTGTGTGAAAAGGGATTTCAAGGAAGAGTTGAAGTTCAGAGGACAAAGCATCTCGAAAACCCCAACATGTTCTTCATTAATAAAGTAACAATTACTTATTCCAAACACTTTTACTTCTTACAATTAAATCCAAATAACCTTATTGACATCCTGACTAAGATTAATAAAATAAACATAGCTTGCTTCAAACCAATAATCTCTGTGGGATCTACCCTTACTCACGTAAGGTATTACTTGGACGACCCAGTGCACTTGCTGGTTAGTTGTGCGGATTGCAAAAGTGTGATTGCAATTTCGTGCACCATTCAGCCTATAACGCCTTAATAGGCCGGACAACATTAAATCAGCTTGGTGCAATAGTCTCAACTCCACATCTACACATGAAATTCCCAACTCCAGAAGGGATAGCTACAATAAAAACATATCAGAAGACGACACGCCGCTGTTACAACGAAAGTCTAGACCTCAGAAGCAGAGGAAAAGAATTCCACACAATCAAGCTCGGTGGAGTTCAGAGGCGGGAAGAACTCTGCCCACAACCTGAAGGCGAAATAGAGAAAGTCCAGATTGGGGATACCCCGGACCAAATGACCAGTATCGGTACAATCCTACAAGGAGACATAAAAGAATCGATTATACAGTTCTTATGAGATAATGTCGACCTCTTTGCGTGGAAGGCCGCAGACATGCCAGGCATAGACCCCAAGTTAATATGCCACAAACTAGCAGTCTACCCAAGATCTCAGCCAGTGCAACAGAGGTGCAAAAAGCTCGGACCAGAACACTCTCATGCTATAGAAGAGTAGGTACAAGCTCTATTGGAGGCAGGATTCATAAGAAAAGTCAAATACCCACTATGGCTAGCTAACATCGTCTTGGTGAAAAAATCAAACGAGAAGTGGTGAATGTGCACTGACTACACTGATCTCAACAAAGCCTGCCCCAAGGATCCTTATCCACTCCCAAGTATCGATGCACTGGTCAACGCCTCCTCCGGATATAAATACCTCTCGTTCATGGACGCATATTCGGGATACAATCAAATCCCAATGTATCCACCCGACCAAGAAAAAACTTCGTTCTTAACCCCAAAAGCAAACTACTGCTATGTCGTCATGCCTTTCGGTCTTAAAAATGCAGGTGCTACTTATTAGAGGTTAATGAATAAGGTCTTTTCGGATTGATGCCAATGCATCTAGGCCAGTTTCACTGACCTTTTCTTTACTATTTTAAGGTAGTTTCATGTATTTTTTTAGTGAATAAGGCAAGTTTTGGATGAAAATAGACTTACACCTTGATTCAAGCAACTATTGTGAATTTCACATGATTTCATGAGGATTTTGCTAGAATTGAATGATAAATTGATGATGCATAATCTCATGACTTTGGCTAGAGCTTTGATGCACTTTATTTGCTTGATTTCAGGACAAAGGAAGCAAGGAAGAACCACGTTAGTACTCACGTTAATCTAGTTAACGTGACCACTAATGTGGAATGGTAAATAGCTTGCAACGTTAAGGAGAAAAGTGATCACCAATAACGCCCGCGAAGCCATCATAAGCCCACATTAATCGCCACGTTAACTAAGTTAACGTGGAGACAAAAGAAAGCTCCAACATTAGTGGTAAACATGAACACAACTAACGTTCCAAGATTTGGCAATGAGCCACGTTAAGAGTCACGTTAACTTAGTTAACATGAAGAGAGGAACAATGCCAACGTTAATGACACTCACCTTTGTCACTAACGTTGGATCAACTAGCATTGCCCACGTTAGTGGTCACGTTAAGACCACTAACGTGAAAGTTAACGTAGAGCTAAGATTGATGAGCCAACGTTAGTGACACTCTCCTTTGTCACTAACGTTGGAAGATGGCATTACTACCACGTTAGTGGCCACGTTAACTTAGTTAACGTGAGCTCTAACGTGGAGAGTAGGGGCACTTTGAGTGTTAGTGACAAAGGTAAGTGTCACTAACGCTCTCGAAAGTGAGGCATAACCGTTAAGAGCCACGTTTGTTACACTAACGTGAACTCTAATGTAGGGACAAAGGGCATAAGGCAACGTTAATGGGAAAGGTGAGTCCCAATAACGCTTGCGAAGGGTTATAAGCCAACGTTATTGGGAAAGGTGAGTCCCAATAATGCTAGCGAAGATTTACAAGGCAACGTTAGTGGTCACGTTAGTGCCACTAACGTTGGAGTTAACGTAGGCTATATGGGGTGGGAACATTAGTGAAAATTGTGATTGCCACTAACGTTCTCGAACCCACAATGTCACTTAACGTTAACTTCACTAACGCCCATGCCTAATTCATACTTCTCTGCAAGCTGGGCCCACTAAAGATTGGAACTGCTTCAACTCAAGATCCAAAGCCCACATCCAAGACTTGAAAAACTCACTAGAAGATCAAGAGGAGTAGTATATATAGGAGTAGTTTTGAACTATAGAAGAGCTTGGCACTTTGGAGAACTACTCTCTGTATATTTACTTTCTGCACTTTTAGCTGGGATGTATTATTTTCTGCCATTTTCCATTTCTAGAGCTATGAACAACTAAACCCCTTTCATTGGGTTAGGGAGCTCTATTGTAATTTGATGGATCAATTATAGTTTTCATTCTCTTCTTCTTTCTTCTCTTTTGATTTACTAGAAAGGTTTCGATCTTAATTCAATTGGTTAGTTGTCTTGAAAAAGAAACTCTCCATAATTGGATCTCCTCTGAGCCTTGGAAAAGGGATGAGGAGATCATGCTAGAAATGCTTTCTCATGTTGGACCAAATTGGGGTTTGGGCGGATATAGTGACATGTAATCCTCCCAACACTTTGATTTGGAAATACATGTGGTATAATCAGTGATCATACTTCATCTCTTCCCATGAGCAATTAAATCAAAGAATTGGGCAATTGTTCAAGCTTAGAGAGATTGGATTACCAAGGAATTGGAATCTAATCACCTAAGATTGCCAAGGAGATCAATAGATGCATTGATTGAGGAAGAGATGAAAATGATCTTGATCCGGAGAATACAACATCTCCTGAGCCCAATGAATTCCCCATTTCTGATCTTACCCATTCTCTTTATTTTCTGTCATTTATTTTCATGCTCATTACCCCAAATCCCCATTTAAGATTCTACACTTTATTTTCTGCTATTTACTTTTTTGCCATTTAATTTTCTGCAATTCTCAAACTACACTCTGTTTAGCTCAACTAGCATACTCTTTCAACTAAAGTTGCTTGACCAATCAATCCCTGTGGGATTCGACCTCACTCTATTATGAGTTTTTACTTGACGACAAATTCGGTATACTTGCCGAAGGAAAATTTGTTGAAAGACAAGTTTTCACGCATCACGGATCACATCAGAAAAATCATGGAAGTCTACGTAGACGACATGCTAATAAAGACACAAAATGAAGAGACACTATTGTCCAACCTGACCCAAGTGTTCGACACTATAAGATGGCACGGCATGCGACTCAATCCCACAAAATGCACCTTTGCCGTAGAGGCTGGAAAATTCTTGGGTTTTATACTCACACAGAGAGGAATCGAAGTAAACCCGGAAAAATGTCAGGCCATACTCAACATGAAGAGCCCGACTTATGTCAAAGAAGTACAACAACTCAATGGGAGGTTAGCAGCCTTGTCCAGATTTCTAGCCAGATCGGCAATCAGATCTCTTCCCTTCTACGCTACTCTAAGGAAGGGAAAGAAGTTTGAATGGATAACAGAGTGCGAACAGGCCTTCCAAGATTTCAAAAGGTTCTTGGGACAGCTACCTATCCTAACTCGGCCACGGGAAGGATAACCACTCATATTGTACCTCGCAGTAGGAAGTCGGGTAGTAGCCTCAGCCCTAGTCCGAAAGGACGACAACTGGCAGCAACCTGTATACTTCATCAGTAAAGCGCTACAGGGAGCCGAGCTGAACTACCAAAAAATAGAGAAGTTTGCCTACACTCTCATACTAACATATCAACGACTTCGTCCATACTTCCAAGCCCACACCATTAAGGTCCGGACCAACCAACCCATAAAAGGGATCTTACGAAAAATATACCTGGCAGGCAGAATTTTACAATGGGCAGTCGAGTTGTCCGAATTTGACCCCCAATACGAAGCTCGGATAGCCATCAAATCACAATACCTGGCCGACTTCATTGCAGAATTTACAGATACACCGGAAACCCCCACAGAATGGAATCTCTACGTCGACGGGTCCTCAAATAAAGTCGGAAGCGGCGCGGGTGTGATAATTGAAAGTGACCAAGGAGCCTAAATCGAACTCTCCATCAAATTCGGGTTCCCTGCCTCAAACAACCAAGCGGAATATGAGGCACTACTATTGGTTTGAAGCTGGCTAGGGAGATTGGATCTCAAAAGCTTATCATCTTTAGTGACTCACAGGTAGTCACTTCGCAAATAGCAGGAAGCTATCAAGCCAAAGACCCCACTATGAAAAAGTACTTGGACAAAACCAAGGAACAGTGGTGCACGAATTTGTAATCCGCACAACTAACCAGCAAGTGCACTGGGTCGTCCAAGTAATACCTTACGTGAGTAAGGGTCGATCCCACGGAGACTATTGGCTTGAAGCAATCAATGTTTATTTTATTAATCTTAGTCAGGAAGCCAATAGGATTAAAAGTGAAATTACAAGATTTGATTATAAGAATAAAAGGGAATAACAGCGTTACTTGTTGTGCAGTAATGGGGAATATGTTGGAGTTTTGGAGATGCTTTGTCCTTTGACTTCAACTTTTCCTTGAAATCCTTCAATACACGCAAGATCCTTCCATGGCAAGCTCTATGTAGGGTGTCACCGTTGTCAATGGCTACTTCCCATCCTCTCAGTGAAAACGTTCCTATGCTCTGTCACAGCATGGCTAATCATCTGTCGGTTCTCAATCAGGTTGGAATAGAATCCATTGATTCTTTTGCGTCTGTCACTAACGCCCAGCCTTCAGGAGTTTGAAGCTCGTCACAGTCATTCAATCCCAGAATCCTACTCGGAATACCACAGACAAGGTTTAGACTTTCCGGATTCTCATGAATGCCGCCATCAATCCGGCTTATACCACGAAGATTCTGATTAAGGAATCTAAGAGATACTCATTCAATCTGATGTAGAACGGAGGTGGTTGTCAGGCACACGTTCATGGATTGGGGAAGGTGATGAGTGTCACGGATCATCACCTTCTCCATAATTAAGCGCGAATAAACATCTTAGATAAGAACAAGCGTGTTTGAATGGAAAACAAAGGAATTGTATTAAATCATCAAGACGCTGCAGAGCTCCTCACCCCCAACAATGGAGTTTAGAGACTCATGCCGTCAAAAGTATGTAATTCAGATCTGAAAAATGTCATGAGGTACAAGAAATGTCTCTAAAAGTTGTTTAAATAGTAAACTAGTAACCTAGGTTTACAGAAAATGAGTAAACAGAGATAATTGGTGCAGAAATCCACTTTTGGGGCCCACTTGGTGTGTGCTGGGGCTGAGACTAAAGCTATCCACGAGTAGAGGCCTTTCTTGGCGTTAAACTCCAGGTTATGACGTGTTTTGGGCGTTCAACTCCGGATCATGACGTTTTTCTGGCGTTTAACTCCAGACAGCAGCATGAACTTGGCGTTCAACGCCAAGTTACGCCGTCTATCTTTGCGCAAAGTATGAACTATTATATATTGCTGGAAAGCCCTGGATGTCTACTTTCCAACACCGTTGAGAGCGCGCCAATTGGACTCCTGTAGCTCCAGAAAATCCATTTCGAGTGCAGGGAGGTCAGGATCCAACAGCATCAGCAGTCCTTTTTCAGCCTAAGTCAGATTTTTGCTCAGCTTCCTCAATTTCAGCCAGAAAATACCTGAAATCACAGAAAAATACACACACTCATAGTAAAGTCCAAAAATATGATTTTTGCCTAAAAACTAATAAAATTTAACTAAAAACTAATTAAAACATACTAAAATCTACATGAAATTACCCCCAAAAAGCGTATAAAATATCCGCTCATCACAACACCAAACTTAAACTGTTGCTTGTCCTCAAGCAACTAGATAAATAAAATAGGATGAAAATAAATTAAGAAACAATAATATCTCCGAGTTTCAAGTGAAGCTCAGATTCTAATTAGATGAGCGGGACTAGTAGCTTTTTGCTTCTGAACAGTTTTGGCATCTCACTTTATCCTTTGAAATTCAGAATGGTTGGCATCCATAGGAACTCAGAATTCAGATGGTATTATTGATTCTCCTAGTTTAGTATGTTGATTCTTGAACACAGCTACTTTATGAGTCTTGGCCGTGGCCCTAAGCACTTTGTTTTCCAGTATTACCACCGGATACATAAATGCCACAGACACATAACTGGGTGAACCTTTTCAGATTGTGACTCAGCTTTGCTAGAGTCCCCAGTTAGAGGTGTCCAGAGTTCTTAAGCACACTCTTTTGCTTTTGGATCACGACTTTAACCACTTGGTCTCAAGCTTTTCACTTGGACCTTCATGACACAAGCACATGGTTAGGGACAGCTTGATTTAGCCGCTTAGGCCTGGATTTAATTTCCTTGGGCCCTCCTATCCATTGATGCTCAAAGCCTTGGATCCTCTTCACCCTTGCCTTTTGGTTTTAAGGGCTGTTTGGCTTTTATTCCTTTTGATCCAAATATTATTTTTTTTCGCAAGAAATTTTTTTTTTCACTGCTTTTTCTTGCTTCAAGAATCAATTTCATGATTTTTCAGATCATCAATAACATTTCTCTTGTTCATCATTCTTTCAGGAGCTAACAATTTTAACATTCATAAAATTCAATATAAAAAATATGCACTGTTCAAGCATTCATTCAGAAGACAAAAAGTATTGCCACCACATATAAATAATTAGAATTTTCCTTATTAAGAACTCGAAAAAATTAAATTGCCTCTTTATTCTACAAATCTACTATTTTATTCATGTTTGATGATGATGAGAAAAATAAGTTATAACTTAATTGGAAATAAAGCCAAAATAGATATGCTAATTACTACTACTCCTATATAACTTCTAAGGTAAAATCCTATAATAATAATATCACAGAGTTAAAGCTAGAATTAGAACTTAACAACCTGTATTTTTGGGAAGTGGATGTTCCTCTAGTATGTGGGGTGTCTTCAAGAATTAATTTCTGACGCTTCAGCTCCCTTAAGTTCACATCCTTGCTCTTCCTGTTCCCTTAGGTGCCATGATCTTAATGAGTTTTAGCTCAGTGATCATGGCAAATCACACCAAACTTAGAGGTATGCTTGTCCTCAAGCAAAAGAAAGGAAAAGAGAGGAGTAGAAGGAGAGGCAGTTTCGAAAAAAAAAAAAAAGATAAGATGAGTTGAAAAAGATATGAGAAGAATTTAAAAAGAGTTGGATTGGAAAAAGATTTGTGTTTATGAATTAAGATACATTTGATATTTTTGAAAAAGGGATTTTAGAAATTAGGATTTTTAGAAAACTAATTTGATTTTGAAGGATGACATTTTGAAGCATGTTTATGCAAGAAATCATGAATTGAAACATAAAAATTTAGAAAAATTGTAAAGAAAACGAATTTTACCTCCTCCCCACCATCCTGGCGTTAAACGCCCAAACGCTGCATGTTTTGGGCGTTTAACGCCCAAATGTTGCTTCTCCTGGGCGTTCAACGCCCAGCTGATGCATCTTTCTGGCGTTGAACGCCAGGAAGTCCTTTGTCACTGGGCGTTTTTCTGAACGCCCAGGATGCTGTCAATCTGGCGTTAAACGCCCAGAAAGTGCTTCTTTCTGGCGTTTAACGCCCAGAAGATGCTCCTTTCTGGCGTTTAACGCCCAGATGGCTACCCTTACTGGCGTTGAACGCCCAGTGGGTGTTTCTTACTGGCCTTCTTTCGCCAGTGAACTTCCAAATTCCCCTGTAACTCTGTGAATTCAAGCAATTGCTATTATACCTTGAAGATACTTGGACACATACCTGTAAAAAAAGAAAATTTATTTAATTAGTAAATAAACTTTGTAAATGGCTGGGTTGCCTCCCAGCAAGCGCTTCTTTATTGTCTTTAGCTAGACTACCACTGAGCTCTAATCAAGTCTCAGTTTCGAGCATTCTTGCTCGAAGTTACTTTCAAGATAATGTTTAATTCTCTGTCCATTAACAATGAACTTTTTGTTGGATTCATTATCCTGAAGCTCTACGTATCCATATGGTGATACGCTTGTAATCACATATGGACCTCTCCACCGGGATTTTAATTTCCCGGGGAATAATTTGAGCCTGGAATTAAATAGCAGAACTTTCTGCCCCGGCTCAAAGACTCTGGATGACAATTTCTTATCATGCCATCTTTTTGCTTTCTCTTTGTAAATTTTTGCATTCTCGAAAGCATTGAGTCTAAATTCCTCTAGCTCATTTAACTGAAGCAATCGTTTTTCTCCAGCTAATTTGGCATCAAGGTTTAGGAATCTGGTTGCCCAGTAGGCCTTATGTTCCAGTTCCACTGGCAAGTGACATGCTTTTCCATACACAAGCTGGTATGGGGAGGTCCCTATAGGGGTCTTGAATGCTATTCTGTATGCCCACAGAGCATCATCCAAGCTCCTTGCCCAATCCTTTCTACGGTTAATTACAGTCCGTTCCAGGATTCTTTTGAGTTCTTTATTTGAGACTTCAGCTTGCCCATTAGTCTGTGGGTGATATGGAGTAGCTACCCTGTGGCTAACTCCATAACGCACCAGAGCAGAGTAAAGCTGTTTATTGCAAAAATGAGTGCCCCCATCACTGATTAACACTTTAGGGATACCAAATCTGCTGAAGATGTGTTTCTGGAGGAATTTTAACACTGTTTTAGTGTCATTGGTGGGTGTTGCAATAGCCTCCACCCATTTGGATACATAATCCACTGCCACCAGAATATAAGTGTTTGAGTATGATGGTGGGAAAGGTCCCATGAAGTCGATGCCCCATACATCAAACAACTCAATCTCCAAGATCCCTTGTTGAGGCATGGCATAACTGTGAGGTAGATTGCCAGATCTTTGGCAACTGTCACAATTAAGCACAAACGCTCGGGAGTCTTTATAGAGAGTAGGCCAGTAGAAGCCACTTTGGAGGACTCTTGTGGCTGTTCGCTCACTTCCAAAATGTCCTCCATACTGTGATCCATGGCAATGCCAAAGGATCTTCTGTGTTTCTTCTTTAGGCACACATCTACGGATTACTCCGTCTGCACATCTCTTAAAGAGATACGGTTCATCCCAAAGATAATACTTTGCATCTGTGATCAGCTTCTTTGATTGCTGTCTACTGTACTCTTTGGGTATGAATCTCACTGCCTTGTAGTTTGCAATGTCTGCAAACCACGGCACTTCCTGGATGGCAAACAGTTGCTCATCCGGAAAGGTTTCAGAGATCTCAGTGAGAGGGAGGGACGCCCCTTCCACTGGTTCTATTCGGGACAGGTGATCTGCTACTTGATTTTCTGTCCCTTTTCTGTCTCTTATTTCTATATCAAACTCTTGCAGAAGCAACACCCATCTTATAAGTCTGGGTTTTGAATCCTGCTTTGTGAGTAGATATTTAAGAGCAGCATGATCAGTGTACACAATCACTTTTGATCCTACTAAATAGGATCTAAATTTGTCAATGGCGTAAACCACTGCAAGTAGCTCTTTTTCTGTGGTTGTGTAATTCTTCTGTGCGTCATTTAGAACACGGTTGGCATAGTAAATGACGTGCAGAAGCTTGTCATGCCTTTGTCCCAACACTGCACCAATGGCATGGTCACTGGCATCACACATCAATTCAAATGGTAATGCCCAGTTTGGTGCAGAGATGATTGGTGCTGTAACCAATTTAGCTTTCAGAGTCTCAAATGCCTGCAGACACTCTTTATCAAAGATAAATGGCGTGTCAGTGGCTAGCAGGTTGCTCAGAGGTTTAGCAATTTTTGAGAAATCCTTTATAAACCTCCTATAGAATCCTGCATGCCCCAGAAAGCTTCTGATTGCCTTAACATTGGCAGGTGGTGGTAATTTTTCAATTACCTCTACCTGAGCTTGATCCACCTCTATTTCCTTGTTCGAAATTTTGTGCCCAAGGACAATTCCTTCAGTCACCATAAAGTGACACTTTTCCCAGTTTAAAACCAGGTTAGTCTCTTGGCATCTTTTCAGAACAAGTGCTAAGTGGTTAAGGCAGGAACTGAATGAGTCTCCAAATACTGAAAAGTCATCCATGAAGACTTCCAGGAATTTTTCCACCATATCAGAGAAAATTGAGAGCATGCACCTCTGAAAAGTTGCAGGTGCATTGCACAGGCCAAATGGCATCCTTCTGTATGTAAATACTCCGGATGGGCAGGTGAATGCCGTTTTCTCCTGATCCTGGGGATCTACTGCAATTTGATTATAACCTGAATATCCATCCAGGAAGCAGTAGTATTCATGACCTGCTAGTCTTTCTAGCATCTGGTCTATGAATGGTAAAGGAAAATGATCCTTTCTGGTGGCTGTATTGAGCCTTCTATAATCAATGCACATACGCCACCCTGTAACTGTTCTTGTAGGAACCAGTTCATTTTTTTCATTATGAATCACTGTCATGCCACCTTTCTTAGGGACAACTTGGACAGGGCTCACCCAGGGGCTGTCAGAAATAGGATAAATAATCCCAGCCTCTAGTAATTTAGTGACCTTCTTCTGCACCACTTCCTTCATGGCTGGGTTCAGCCGCCTTTGTGGTTGGACCACAGGCTTGGCGTCACCTTCCAATAGGATCTTGTGCATGCATCTGGCTGGACTAATGCCTTTAAGATCACTGATGGACCACCCAAGAGCTGTCTTGTGTGTCCTTAGCACTTGAATTAGTGCTTCCTCTTCCTGTGGCTCTAAGGTAGAGCTTATGATTACAGGAAAGGTATCACCTTCTCCCAGAAATGCATATTTCAGGGATGGTGGTAATGGTTTGAGTTCAGGTTTTGGATGTTTCTCCTCTTCTTGAGGGATTTTCAGAGGTTCTATTATCTTCTCTGATTCCTCCAAATCAGGCTGAACATCTTTAAAGATGTTCTCTAGCTCTGATTCAAGACTCTCAGCCATATTGACTTCTCTTACCAGAGAGTCAATAATATCAACACTCATGCAATCATTCGGGGTGTCTGGATGTTGCATGGCTTTGACAACATTCAACTTAAACTCCTCCTCATTGACTCTCAAGGTTACTTCCCCTTTTTGGACATCAATGAGGGTTCGGCCAGTTGCTAGGAAAGGTCTTCCTAGAATGAGAGTTGCACTCTTGTGCTCCTCCATTTCCAGCACCACAAAGTCAGTAGGGAAGGCAAATGGCCCAACCTTGACAATCATGTCCTCAATCACGCCTGATGGGTATTTAATGGAGCCATCAGCAAGTTGAAGACATATCCTGGTTGGTTTGATTTCTTCAGTTAAACCAAGCTTTCTGATAGTAGATGCAGGTATTAGATTGATACTTGCCCCAAGATCACATAAAGCTTGCTTGGTGCAAGTGCCCTCTAATGTGCATGGTATCATAAAGCTCCCAGGATCTTTAAGCTTCTCAGGTAAGCTTTTCAGAATGACTGCACTGCATTCTTCGGTGAGGTAAACTTTTTCAGTTTCCCTCCAATCCTTCTTATGACTTAAGATCTCTTTCATGAACTTAGCATAAGAGGGTATTTGCTCAAGTGCTTCTGCAAACGGAATCTTTATTTCAAGAGTCCTGAGATAGTCTGCAAAGCGGGCAAATTGCTTATCCTGTTCCGCTTGGCGGAGTTTTTGAGGATAAGGCATTTTGGCTTTGTATTCCTCAACCTTAGTTGCTGCAGGTTTATCACCTACAGGAGTGGGTTGGGAAGCCTTTTTAGAAAGGTCAGCACTTGTATGTGACTGATTCCCCACTGGCATTTGAATGCCAGTGGTGGGAGCTGGAGTGGCGTTGGACGCCACTTCCTTGTTTGTTGCTGGCGTTTGAACGCCAGAACCATGCTCCCTTTGGGCGTTCAACGCCGGATTCATGCTTGTTTCTGGCGTTGAACGCCAGGAATGAGCATGGTCTGGGCGTTCAGCGCCAGCTTTGTTCCTCTCTGGGCTCTGATTGTCCTTAGAGGGATTTTGAGTATCCTCTTGTTCATTTCTTGGTTTCCTGCTGCTTTGAAGTGAGGTATTTAATGTTTTCCCACTTCTTAATTGAACTGCTTGGCATTCTTCTGTTATTTGTTTTGACAGTTGCTTTTCTGTCTGCTTTAATTGTACTTCCATGTTCCTGTTAGCCATTCTTGTTTCCTGTAATATTTCCTTGAATTCGGCTAGCTGCTGAGTTAGAAAATCTAATTGCTGATTGAATTCATTAGCCTGATCCACTGGACTGAGTTCTGCAGTTACTGTTTTAGCTTCTTCTTTCATAGAGGATTCACTGCTTAGGTACATATGCTGATTTCTGGCAACTGTATCAATAAGCTCTTGAGCTTCTTCAATTGTTTTTCTCATGTGTATAGGTCCACCAGCTGAGTGGTCTAGAGAAATCTGAGCTTTTTCTGTAAGCCCATAGTAGAAGATGTCTAATTGCACCCATTCTGAAAACATTTCAGAAGGGCATTTTCTTAGCATCTCTCTGTATCTCTCCCAAGCATCATAAAGGGATTCATTATCTCCTTGTTTGAAGCCTTGAATGTTTAGCCTTAGCTGTGTCATCCGTTTGGGAGGGAAATAGTGATTCAGGAATTTTTCTGACAGCTGTTTCCATGTTTTTATGCTGCTCTTAGGCTGGTTATTTAACCACCTCTTAGCTTGATCTTTTACAGCAAATGGAAACAGTAATAATCTGTAGACATCCTGATCTACTTCCTTATCATGTACTATATCAGCAATTTGCAGAAATTGTGCCAGAAACTCTGTAGGTTCTTCATGTGGAAGACCAGAATACTGGCAGTTTTGCTGCACCATGATAATGAGCTGAGGATTCAGCTCAAAGCTACTAACTCCAATGGAGGGTATACAGATACTACTTCCATATGAAGCAGTAGTGGGGTTAGCATATGACCCCAGAGTCCTCTTGTCTTGTCCATTCATACTTACTTCCATAATGGAATACAAGAGATAATTTATATGTTGATATTATTTATTTTATAAAAATTAAAATTTTTTTTAATTTAAAATAAAAAAACGAAATAAACAAAAGAAATTGGAAATATTTTGAAATTGAAAATTGAATTTTTATGTAAAATTTTCGAAAAATGTAGTTCAAAATTAGTTAGAAAATAAAAATTTTTTGAATTTTGAATTTTATGATGAAAGAGAAAAACACACAAAAGACACAAGACTTAAAACTTTTAGATCCAATGCTCCTTATTTTCGAAAATTTTTGGAGGGAAAACACCAAGGAACACCAAACTTAAAAATTTTAAGATCAAGACACAAGAAAAACTCAAGAACACCTTGAAGATTCACAAGAACACCAAGAACAAAAGGAAGAACACCAAACTTAAAATTTTTAGAAAACTTTAAGAAAATTTTCGAAAATTATGAAAGATTAACAAGAAAACACCAAACTTAAAGTTTGGCACAAGATTAAATCAAGAAAAATTATTTTCGAAAAAGGATTTTAAAAAAGAAAGTGCCCAATTGTTAAGAACATAAACCCCCGCTATAACCAACTGAGTTAAAAATGTAATGTATTTTAAAGATGTGTTATTTTTATGGATAAAAGTATAATTTTTTAGAGTTAATGTTCTGAAAAAGCACAAGAAAAACAAGAAAAGACACAAAACAAGAAAAACTCAAGATCAAACAAGAAAAATAAATAAGAACAACTTGAAGATCAATGAAGAACAAAGAACACAAGTCGAAATTTTTAAATAAAAATATGAGATATGCAATTGACACCAAACTTAGAACAAGACACTAAACTCACGAAAATTAGCAATTAATTAAAAGAAAAATAATAAATTTTGAAAAGAAATTTTTGAAAAGAAACTATCCTATCAAGATTTAATTACTCTACAACAACAAAAATAAAAATAAAAATAAATGATTCCTAATCTAAGAAATAAAATAAGCCTTCAATTGTCCAAACTCAATAATCCCCGGCAACGGCGCCAAAAACTTGGTGCACGAATTTGTAATTCGCACAACTAACCAGCAAGTGCACTGGGTCGTCCAAGTAATACCTTACGTGAGTAAGGGTCGATCCCACGGAGACTATTGGCTTGAAGCAATCAATGTTTATTTTATTAATCTTAGTCAGGAAGCCAATAGGATTAAAAGTGAAATTACAAGATTTGATTATAAGAATAAAAGGGAATAACAGCGTTACTTGTTGTGCAGTAATGGAGAATATGTTGGAGTTTTGGAGATGCTTTGTCCTTTGACTTCAACTTTTCCTTGAAATCCTTCAATACACGCAAGATCCTTCCATGGCAAGCTCTATGTAGGGTGTCACCGTTGTCAATGGCTACTTCCCATCCTCTCAGTGAAAACGTTCCTATGCTCTGTCACAGCATGGCTAATCATCTGTCGGTTCTCAATCAGGTTGGAATAGAATCCATTGATTCTTTTGCGTCTGTCACTAACGCCCAGCCTTCAGGAGTTTGAAGCTCGTCACAGTCATTCAATCCCAGAATCCTACTCGGAATACCACAGACAAGGTTTAGACTTTCCGGATTCTCATGAATGCCGCCATCAATCCGGCTTATACCACGAAGATTCTGATTAAGGAATCTAAGAGATACTCATTCAATCTGATGTAGAACGGAGGTGGTTGTCAGGCACACGTTCATGGATTGGGGAAGGTGATGAGTGTCACGGATCATCACCTTCTCCATAATTAAGCGCGAATAAACATCTTAGATAAGAACAAGCGTGTTTCAATGGAAAACAAAGGTATTGTATTAAATCATCAAGACGCTGCAGAGCTCCTCACCCCCAACAATGGAGTTTAGAGACTCATGCCGTCAAAAGTATGTAATTCAGATCTGAAAAATGTCATGAGGTACAAGAAATGTCTCTAAAAGTTGTTTAAATAGTAAACTAGTAACCTAGGTTTATAGAAAATGAGTAAACAGAGATAATTGGTGCAGAAATCCACTTCTGGGGCCCACTTGGTGTGTGCTGGGGCTGAGACTAAAGCTATCCACGAGTAGAGGCCTTTCTTGGCGTTAAACTCCAGGTTATGACGTGTTTTGGGCGTTCAACTCCGGATCATGACGTTTTTCTGGCGTTTAACTCCAGACAGCAGCATGAACTTGGCGTTCAACGCCAAGTTACGCCGTCTATCTTTGCGCAAAGTATGGACTATTATATATTGCTGGAAAGCCCTGGATGTCTACTTTCCAACGCCATTGAGAGCACGCCAATTGGACTCCTGTAGCTCCAGAAAATCCATTTCGAGTGCAGGGAGGTCAGGATCCAACAGCATCAGCAGTCCTTTTTCAGCCTAAGTCAGATTTTTGCTCAGCTTCCTCAATTTCAGCCAGAAAATACCTGAAATCACAGAAAAATACACACACTCATAGTAAAGTCCAGAAATATGATTTTTGCCTAAAAACTAATAAAATTTAACTAAAAACTAATTAAAACATACTAAAATCTACATGAAATTACCCCCAAAAAGCGTATAAAATATCCGCTCATCAAACAGCTCGGACAACTCAGAGAATATGAGATCCGTCACGTACCCCGAGAATAGAATGCTCGAGCTGACGCACTCTCAAAACTAGCCAGCACCAAACCAGGGGGCAACAATAGAAGCCTCATTCAAGAAATTCTACAAAATCCATCAATCTCTGAAGAAGAAAAAGTCCTGACCATAACAGGTCAAGATCAAGGATGGATGACTCCCATAATTAACTACCTCAAAACAGAAGCACTCCCTACAGAAGAAAAGGAGGCAAAGAGGTTAAAGCAGGAGGCACAATACTACACTATCATAAAAAATACTCTACAAAAGAGGGATGTCTATACCATTGTTAAAATGCGTACCGACTTCTAACACAAAAGAAGTCCTAGAAGAAGTACACAGTGGCATTTGTGGCAATCACCTAGGAGCACAGGCACTTACCAAAAAAGTACTTCGCGCAGGGTTTTATTGGCTAACTCAACAAAAGGAAGCCACGGAGTTCGTAAAAACATGTCCATCATGCGAAAAACATGCCGACTTTCACATCGCTCCACCAAAGGAGCTCATCAGCGTAACCTCACCTTGGCCATTCGCAAAATGGGGACTCGACCTTCTCGGACCCTTCCCTCAGGGATCGGGACAAGTCAAATTCCTCATAGTGGGGATAGACTATTTCACAAAGTGGATCAAGGCAGAACCCCTTGCTAATGCCACTGCTCAAAGAAGTAAAAAATTCCTATATAGGAACTTTGTCACGAGGTTTGGGGTTCCATACTCCATTACCACAGACAAGGGTACCCAATTCACAGATGCAGGCTTCAGAAAGCTAGCGGCTGACTTGAATATAAAACAGCAATTCACTTCCGTAGAACATCCCCAAGCCAATGGACAAGCCAAAGCTACCAACAAAGTCATACTGGCTGGGCTGAAACGGAGATTACAGGACGCAAAAGGAGCTTGGGCCAAGGAGCTCCCACAAGTCTTATGGGCATATCGAACAATGCCACATTCCACCACAAAAGAATCACCCTTCCGATTAGCGTATGGAATGGAGGCAATGATCCTAGTAGAGATTGAAGAAAGGTCCCCTAGAGTAATTTACTATAGTGAAGAAGCCAATTCCCAACTTCAAAGGGAAGAACTCGACCTGCTTCCGAAGGTACAAGAAAGAGCTCGGATTAGGGAAGAAGCATTAAAATGACGAATGGCTGCGAGATACAATCAAAAGGTAGTACAATGAGCTTTTGCTGAGAACGACCTCATCCTAATCCAAAATGACATTGGAACAGCCCAACCTGGAGAAGGAAAGCTGGCAGCAAACTGGAAAGGACCTTTCTGGGTCATAGAAGTACTTGGAAAGGGCTACTATAGACTGTCCAAACTCGAGGGGCGAGAGCTTCCTAGATCATGGCATGCCTGCAACCTGAGAAGGTACTATAGCTAGGGATGATAAAGGATCTTAGGATAAAGCGCACTCTTTTTCCTAAAAAGGTTTTTTCCAAAGGCGCCAGTCCAAGACCTACAAATCACCCGACTTAGAGGATAAACCTCCCACATGTATATAGTTGCATTTTCTTTTGAATAAAATCTATTTAGGTCTTCTACAAATGTTCAAGCCGCATTAATCTGAAACATTCATCATTCGATTATAAAGCTATAGATCGGCAGAAAGTGAAAATTAAATTCACTACGCGATCACGATAAAGACCAAAGTTGAAAACCAAATTCATCAAAGGGTCGACCAAACGAGGGTTAAACCCAATCTTTACAAAATCGACAAAGTTGAAAACAGAATAATGCAAGAAGTTATAGAAAGTGATTCATAGAAAGGACCTGGCGAGGTCCTAATAAAATGGATTGCTAAAAAATTAACTTAAAAGGATGACCAACATAAAAAAGTCGGACCAGTAGCAAAAATCGAAGTTATAAGTGAAGCCCTGGAAAGAGGTCTGGCCAGCCCTATAAAAGAGGATTACTATAACTTAGAAGAGGCCGACATGATGAAGTCGGACTCCCACAAAGAAGTTACAAAAGTAATCCCTAAAAGAGACCTGAACAAGGTCCAAGAAAGAGGATTACAAAATAACTTAGAAGAGCCCGACATGACGAAGTCGGACTCCTATAAAGAAGTTATAAAAGTAATCCCTGAAAGAGACCTGAACAAGGTCCAAGAAAGAGGATTACAAAAATAACTTAGAAGAGCCCGACATTACGAAGTCAGACTCCTACAAAGAAGTTATAAAAGTAATCCCTGAAAGAGACCTGAAAAAGGTCCAAGAAAAAGGATTACTAAAATAACTTAGAAGAGCCCGACATGACGAAGTCGGACTCCTACAAAGAAGTTATAAAAGTAATCCCTGAAAGAGACTTGAACAAGGTTCAAGAAAATGGATTACAAAAATAACTTAGAAGAGCCCGACATGACGAAGTCGTACTCCCACAAAGAAGTTATAAAAGTATTCCCTGAAAGAGACATGAACAAGGTCCAAGAAAGAGGATTACAAAAATAACTTAGAAGAGCCCGACATGACGAAGTCAGACTCCTACAAAGAAGTTATAAAAGTAATCCCTGAAAGAGACCTGAACAAGGTCCAAGAAAGAGGATTACAAAAATAACTTAGAAGAGCCCGACATTACGAAGTCAGACTCCTACAAAGAAGTTATGAAAGTAATCCCTGAAAGAAACCTGAACAAGGTCCAAGAAAAAGGATTACAAAAATAACTTAGAAGAGCCCGATATGATGAAGTCGGACTCCTACAAAGAAGTTATAAAAGTAATCCCTGAAAGAGACCTGAACAAGGTTCAAGAAAAAGTATTACAAAAATAACTTAGAAGAGCCCGACATGACGAAGTCGGACTCCCACAAAGAAGTTATAAAAGTAATCCCTGAAAGAGACCTGAACAAGGTCCAAGAAAGAGGATTACGAAAATAACTTAGAAGAGCCCGACATGACAAAGTCGAACTCCTACAAAGAAGTTATAAAAGTAATCCCTGAAAGAGACCTGAACAAGGTCCAAGAAAGAGGATTACAAAAATAACTTAGAAGAGCCCGACATTACGAAGTCAAACGTCTATAAAGAAGTTATAAAAGTAATCCCTGAAAGAGACCTGAACAAGGTCCAAGAAAAAGGATTTCAAAAATAACTTAGAAGAGCCCGACATGACGAAGTCGGACTCCTACAAAGAAGTTATAAAATTAATCCCTGAAAGAGACCTGAACAAGGTTCAAGAAAAAGGATTACAAAAATAACTTAGAAGAGCCCGACATGACGAAGTCGTACTCCTACAAAGAAGTTATAAAAGTAATCCCTGAAAGAGACCTGAACAAGGTCCAAGAAAGAGGATTACAAAAATAACTTAGAAGAGCCCGACATGACGAAGTCAACCCATAACATAAAGCTACAAAAGTAACCCCTGAAACAGACCTAAATGAGATCTAGAAAAGAGTGTTACAAATAGCAATTGGTATAAAAACGGACCTGACAAAATCAGGCAACCATTAGTGTAATTCCTCACAAAGACATGAACAAAATAAATTGCCGAAAATAACATCAGGCAAAGGAATCAAGCAATCAGGTTGGACAAAATTCCAACACTCCAAAGCCTACAAAGGTACCAAAATAAGTGCAGACAGACATGACATAAAAACACAGAGTTATAATAGTAGCAAGCTTCAGAGGCCACCAAAGGTCAGCCCAAAAAGCCTGAAAAATACTTTGTTTTTCAAGATAAAGTTGCTAAAAAAGCAACTAAGAAAGTGTCAACAGCAAAATACCATTTACAAAAGCGAAAGTTCAAAAGCCCACAAGTCAGGCTAACTACACATAATACCAAGAATAACTAAAGAGGATCTAGAGGTTTCCCAGTAGCGGCATCAACATGGGGCGAAGGAGGGCGAGTTTGTAAAGGCACAGCATCCATGGTCCCATCCTCTTGATTCAAGATCTGACAGTCAGGTTCTGACTCAATTCTGGCTGCAGGAGCTGAAGAAGTCGGCACGACAAAAGCCTTGGTGGCAGGTGTAGGAGGAGGCTCAGCATCATCATCATCAGGGTCGTCAGGGACAATCTGACCATCCCTCACAACATTGTCAAGACTAAAGAGGGTAAGGTCGAGCTCAGGTGCAAGAACCCGTACCTGCTTCTTTAAGTTCTCATAAGCAGCCGTCACGCAGCCCACGAGGTGACCCTGGAGCTCGGTATAATCATCCCGGGCAGTTTCCAATTCACCACGAAGACGCACCACCTCTCTGTAAGCCGAAACATAGCTCTCCTTGTGCTTTAGCGCAGTGTCTTTGGCCAACTTCACAGAAGCTACCGAAGCCACAGAACTAACCTTTTCACCCTCTAATTCTTTTTCCACCTGCACCAACTTTACTTCCAGCTCCTCCTTCAAACCTTTTATCCTATCAAACTCTGACTTAGCCTCCATCATGAAAGATTTGGTAGCATGGACCGGGATACCCTGAGCAGTCCAAAAAAGAGCCGCGCCCATATGAGCCATCTTCACACTACTTTTAGTTATGAACTCCAAATGATGAAGAATGGACACATCATCCATTGAAAGACCTCCATAGGGGGCAATTTACTGGTCAACAAACTCAACAACATCAAAATCTGGGGCGTCAAGGTTAAAGGGCTCAGATGTTTTTTGCTTTTTCAGAGGAGGAGTGCCAGAAGCAGCAGCCGAAGTTTGTGGAGGGTCAGCCAGACGAACCCGGGGAGTAGGGATCACCCTCCTTGGCCCGGGTGAACTCGACACGAGCGGCTTTACCTGAACTTGAGAAGACCCCTCTCCTGCGGCTTTGGCCGATATGTTTTGAGCAGCAGTAGCCTTCCTTGCCTTTTTGAAGGCCTTCATGGAGTCATTATTTTTTGACATCTCTGCAAAATAGAATCAACCACAGTAAAACATTACAATCGCAGAATAAAAGGAAGCAAAGCTAAAGAAATAACGGATAAAAAAACAAGTCGGACTGTACCCAACACAGTTCGGACCAGAGACGAGTCCCCCAGAAACTTTTTGGTATCGAGATGGGGGGGTTCCCCCATATGTCCTCTAGAACAATCACAAAAGCTCGCTCAACCTCGTCAAGCATCTCCCAGGTATAACGAGACACTGTCACATCCTTTTGCCATTCCAGAGGAAAAGCAGGCTCATCATTTTCATCAAGAAAAAAGGGGCGGGCCACCTCAACAGCTCGAACCTTAAAGAAATAGTTCTTAAAATCCTTAAAGGATTCATCATACATGGCAAAAACTTTATGCCCCTGAGCAGATCTAAAAGAAACCAAAGAAGCTTTCTGTTCATACCCTGACCGGGGTCCTCCAACCCGGCAAATTCATAAAAGGTCCGACCTCGTCCTAAAGCCCACGCCTAAAGGTCGGACCTCGGACAGTAAAGCAAGGAAGGCCCATCAGAAGAAACACAGCCCAAAACCTAAAGGCCGAAAAGGCCTAGGAAAGGCGGTTCCACGAAGATAGGGATAAAACTCCCAAAGATAAGATAAGATAAGAATATCTTATCCAGGGAAGATCACGGCCAACTACTATAAATACACTGGAGCACCCAGGTATGGCATTCATTCCACATCTACACATATCTGCTTGGACCCATGCTAACTTAAGCATCGGAGTGTCATTGCAGGTACAACCACCAACCATCCCGCCTATCAAGCTCGGGTCACCGAACCCCCACCTCGGGCCTCTCCAGACGACCGAGCTGCACGTTTCAGGTAAACCCTCGGAACATTGGCGCCGTTGCCGGGGACCTGGAAGTCATCTCTCTACCATGGCGGACGACCCTCTCAACAATGACCACGCTGCATCTGAACAAGAGGACGAAATTGACACCGGAGAACGACCGGACAGCCCTCTATCACCACGCACTCCAGGAGGAAACAAACAGAATCGCCCAAAAACATCACTCCCAAACAAAGATCCACAAAATTCTGAAAAAGAGAAGAGCTCGGAAATTCTAGAAGCAGTCCGAGCACAACAAAACCGACTAAAACAACTCGAGGAGGACATAAAAAAGCAGAAAGAAACTGAACAAGATCTGAAAAGGGAAGCTCGAAAGCGCAGAGAATTAGAAGAAAAACTGCGGAAAATAGAGGCCAACCTGAAAGACCGGACAGAACGCGGCACCACCACCGAGGGCAACCACGATCCCTTCATACAAGAGATCATGAAGGAGAAGGTACCGCGAAACTTCAAACCACCCGATATGGACCTCTACGACGGCACCACTGATCCAAGTCATCACCTTAGCAACTTCAGAAGCAGAATGTACCTAGTCGACGCCTCCGACGCGATTCGGTGCAAAGCCTTCCCCACCACTCTCACCAAGTCAGCCATGAAGTGGTTCGACAACCTGCCACCAAGATCAATCACCAGCTTCGAAGACTTAACCAAAAAATTTCTAACAAGATTCTCTATTCAAAAGGACAAGACAAAACATGCCCCCAGTCTACTCGGGATCAAACAAGGTAACCAAGAAACTCTCCGAGAATACATGGAGCGATTCAACAAAGCCTGCCTGGACATACAACACTTGCCCACTGAAGCAGCCATCATGGGACTAGCAAACGGCCTAAAAGAGGGACCGTTTAGCCAATCCCTATCCAAACGATACCCGACCTCCCTATACGAGGTGCAGGAACGGGCAGAAAAATATATCAACATGGAGGAAACCTCCCAGCTAAGAGACTCTTCTAGGAAGGAATCAACCTACCCCCTCCGAGATCGGGATCGGGAACAGAAGAAGAAAGAAGAACCCAACTCGGACAAGCCACGGAAGTACCACAACTACACCCCCCTCCGAGTCTCGCTGGTAGACATCTACAGAGAAGTATGCCACACCGAAAAGATCCCACCGCCCCGACCGCTAAAACACAAGAAAGCGGGGAGAGATCGGTCCGAGTACTGTGAATATCACAAACTCTACGGTCATTCTACTAACGACTGCTACGACCTAAAAAATGTTATAGAAAAGCTAGCCAGAGAAGGGAAACTCGATAGATACATAGCAGAGAAAGGAGAAGAGACCAGGAAGAGGAGGCGGGGAGACAACGAAGATCGGGCCGAACAAACCCCGCGAACCCCTGAAAGACATGTTCACATGATAAATGGAGGTTTTGCAGGCGGAGGAACATCCAAATCCTCGCGAAAAAGACACCTCAAAGAAATCTATCACGTCCGAGAAGACAGTCCCCTGCCCGAGTTACCCACTATCTCATTTACCCGAGAAGATGCTCAAGGGATAACTCCCGGACACGACGATCTAATGGTAATCACCATTATCCTAGCAAACGCCAACTTACATCGAACCCTGATTGACCAAGGAAGCTCAGCAGATATCCTGTTCAAAGCGGCCTTCGACAAGCTCGGACTTGAAGAAAAAGAACTAAAGGCCTATCCCACCGACCTATTTGGACTAGGGGATACTCCGATCCATCCCTTAGGATACATCTCGCTACACACTACCTTTGGAAGAGGCGAGCAATCTAAAACATTAAGCATCGACTACATTATAGTCGACGTCACTTCAGCATACAACGCCCTCATTGGGCGACCAACCCTAAACAGACTGGCAGCTATAGTCTCGACCCCACACCTCTGTATGAAGTTCCCTACCACAAAAGGAATCGCTACCCTAAAAGGCGACCAAAAACTAGCGCGGCGATGCTACAACGAAAGCCTGAGCCTAAAAGGGAAAGAGGTCAACACAATAGAACTCGAACGAGTTCAATCCCGAGAAGATCTTCGGCCACAACCAGAAGGAGAAACCGAAAAAATCCAGATTGGGAACACACCTGAAAAAATAACAAACATAGGAGCAAACCTCGAAACGGGCCTAAAAGAGGACCTCATAACCCTCTTAAGGGAGAATTCCGACCTCTTCGCCTGTAAAGCCTCCGACATGCCAGGCATAAGCCCCGACCTGATGTGCCATAAGCTATCAGTTTACCCGGGATCCCGACCTGTCCAACAAAGACGCCGGAAGCTCGGACCCGAGCGCATGCAAGCAATAGAAGAACAAGTACAAGCACTTCTAGATGCAGGGTTCATTAGGGAAGTAAAATACCCCCTATGGCTCGCAAACGTGGTCCTGGTAAAAAAGCCCAACGGAAAATGGAGGATGTGCGTCGATTACACGGATCTCAATAAAGCCTGCCCCAAAGACCCATATCCACTACCAAACATCGACGCCTTAGTAGACGCAGCCTCAGGCTGTAGATATCTCTCCTTCATGGACGCATACTCGGGATACAATCAAATCCCGATGTACGGACCCGACCAAGAAAAAACCTCGTTCATAACCCCAAAGGCAAACTACTGTTACGTAGTAATGCCCTTCGGGCTGAAGAATGCAGGGGCAACCTACCAGAGGCTAATGAACAAAGTGTTCTCAGAGCACATCGGACAGCAGCTGGAGGTGTACGTCGACGACATGCTGGTAAAGACACAAGAAGACAGAAACTTGCTAACCGACCTCACCAGTATCTTCGGAACCCTCAGGAAACACAACATGAGACTTAACCCGACAAAGTGCACCTTCGCCGCAGAAGCCGGAAAGTTCTTAGGCTTCATGCTGACTCAAAGGGGCATCGAAGCAAACCCGGACAAATGCCAAGCGATACTCAATATGAAGAGCCCGACGTGTGTCAAAGAAGTACAACAACTGAATGGAAGGCTAGCCGCCCTATCAAGATTCTTGGCAGGATCAGCAATAAAGTCACTACCTCTCTACTCACTCCTAAAGAAAGGGAAACCCTTCTCATGGACCCCGGAGTGCGAAAAAGCCTTTCAAGAATTCAAGGAATTCCTCGGGCAGCCACCAATCCTAACCCGACCTTTAAAAGGAGAAGAACTCGTACTATACCTCTCGGTTGGAAATCGAGCAGTCGCTTCAGCGTTAATACGAGAAAATGACCAAGGACAACACCCCATATACTTTGTAAGCAAGGCACTACAAGGGGCCGAATTAAACTATCAGAAGATAGAAAAATTCGCCTACGCCCTAGTGTTCACAGCTCGGAGGCTCCGTCCCTACTTTCAAGCCCACACCATCAAAGTCCGGACAAACCAACCCATGAGACACATCCTCCAAAAAACAGACCTGGCAGGACGAATACTCCAATGGGCGGTGGAACTGTCCGAGTTCGACCTCCACTATGAAACCCGGACTGCCATAAAATCTCAGTATCTAGCCGACTTCATCGCAGAATATACTGAGACCCCTGGAACCCCACTCTCATGGAACCTATATGTCGACGGGTCCTCAAACAAAACTGGAAGCGGAGCCGGGGTTATACTCGAAAGCGACCAAGGAACGCGGATAGAACTATCCCTAAAATTCGAGTTCCAGGCTTCGAACAACCAAGCTGAATACGAGGCTCTACTAGCAGGTCTAAAGCTAGCCGAAGAGGTCGGAGCCCAGAAAGTCACGATCTTCAGCGACTCCCAGGTCGTCACATCACAAGTAAATGGAAGCTACCAGGCCAAAGACCCAACTATGAAAAAATACCTGGACCAAACACAGGCACAATTACGCCACTTTTCAGAGATACAGATTCAGCACATACCTCGGGAACGAAACGCCCGGGCAGACGCCCTCTCAAAACTTGCCAGCACCAAGCCCGGAGGCAACAACAGAAGTCTCCTCCAGGAAACCTTACAATCTCCCTCCGTGCTAAGAGAAGAAGAAACGCTAAATATATCCAACCCACAGCAAGGATGGATGACCCCCATACTCAACTACCTGAAGACGGGAACTCTCCCCGCTGAAAGAAAGGAAGCTAAAAGACTCACGAAAGATGCCCAGAATTATACACTAATTCACGACATATTATATAGGAGGGGATTCTCAAACCCCCTCCTTAGGTGTGTCTCGACCTCAGAAATAAAGAGCGTCCTCGAAGAAGTCCACGGAGGCATGTGTGGGAACCACCTCGGAGCTCGGGCATTATCCAAAAAAGTAGTCCGAGCCGGGTTCTACTGGCCGACCTTGCAAAGAGACGCAACGGAATTTGTGAAAATATGCCCCCCTGCCAAAAACACGCCAATTTTCACAAGGCACCACCCGAAGACCTTATTAGCATCACCGCACCATGGCCCTTCGCAAAATGGGGACTTGACCTACTCGGCCCATTCCCCCAAGGACCGGGGCAAGTCAAATACCTCATAGTGGGGGTCGACTACTTCACAAAGTGGATCGAAGCTGAACCCTTAGCCACCATCACGGCTCAGAAAAGCCGCAAATTCCTATACAAAAACATCGTCACAAGGTTCGGAGTCCCCTACTCCATCACAACAGACAATGGAACACAGTTCACGGACACAAGTTTTCAGAACTTGATGGCCGAACTAAAAATCAAACAGCAATTCACCTCAGTCGAGCACCCACAAGCCAATGGACAAGCAGAGGCTGCAAATAAAGTTATCTTGGCCGGGTTAAAACGAAGACTCCAAGAGGCCAAAGGGGCATGGGCCGAGGAGCTCCCCCAGGTGCTATGGGCATATCGGACAACTCCACACTCTACAACGGGAAAATCGCCATTCCGACTAGCTTATGGGATGGAGGCAATGATTCCTATCGAAATAAATAAAGGGTCACCTAGAACCATCTTCTACAACGAAAAAGGTAACCCGCAGGCACAAAGGGAAGAACTCGACCTTCTCCCCGAGGTCCGAGAAAGAGCTCGGATCCGAGAGGAAGCCTTAAAACGGCGAACGGCCCTCAGATACAATCAGAAAGTAATAAAACGAAGCTTCTCCATTCACGACCTGATTCTAATCCGAAATGACATCGGAACACAAAAGTCAGGAGAAGGAAAGCTAGCCGCAAATTGGAAAGGGCCCTACAAAGTAACAGAAGTCTTAGGAACAGGCTATTACAGAGTATCTGACCTAGAAGGCAATGAGTTGCCCAGGGCCTGGCACGCCTGTAATCTAAGACGATACTACAGCTAGAAAAAGATAACCCGAGGTGTACTCTTTTTCCCTACAATGGTTTTTTAATGAGACACCCGGACAAGTAAGGCACCCGACCTAGTCAAGGGTAAACACTCTGTAAATATTCTTTCTTTGTTTTTTTACTAATCAAATTTTTCTATTTTCTTTTCTTCTTCCTCGTGATGAAACAAAATCCTGAAAAGTACCCCGCCAAGGCGCATTAATTTATGCTCGGCAAAACGCAAAAAATCATTGCCAAGAGACCACACAAGGTCGGCAAAGATAAAGCGACGAGGTTCAAATTAATGTGAGAAGTTATAAAGCAACTCTGAAAAGGCTCAAAAAGCCAAATAAAAAGAGATTACAAAAATAACTTAAAAGGCCGACCAACGACAAGGTCGGACCCAACAAAGGGAAGTACTCGACCGCCCCACCCGAGGTCCGAGAAAAAGCCCGGATCCGAGAAAGAAGCCTTAAAATGGCAAAAACAAAGATTTCGAAAACGCTTACTAAAAAGTTGCTATACAAAAACAACTAAAAAGTACAAGTGAAAAAACGAAATCAAAAGAAAAAAACAAAGTTTCAAAGAAAAAGCGCTAGCTAAAAGGTTGTTATCCAAAAACAACTAAAAAGCATAAAGCGGAGCTAAAAGTCAAAACGCGAACAAACACCGCATAATAAGCTAAAAAAGTTACTACAAGTAGCTAATAGCAAAGAAGGTGTTCAAAGCATCTAAAAAAGAGCCCACAGGCCGGGCAAAAAACCAAAGATAAAAGGATTACAGGGAACCAAGATCCTTCCCGGACTCCACATCGGCAGAAGGCTGCGGAGGAAACATAGAAATCGGGACAGCATTGACGGCACCATCATCTCGGTTTAAAACCTCCACATCAGATCCCTCCCCGGCCAAAGGTAAAGTCGGGTCCGCAACCGGAACTTTAGGGTCAGACACCGGAACCTCATCCTCGTTGGGAGCAGGAACAATCTTTCCCTCCACAACAACATTATCCGTACTGAATAAACTCAGATCCAGGTCAGGGGCAAGAACCCGGACCTGAGCTTTCAAATTCTCAAACATAGCATCCATACCCTTGGCCACGTGTCCTTCTAACTCGAAAAAATCATCCTGAGCGGATTGCAACCTCTCCTTTGTCTCCATAAGCTCGGCATATGTCCGAGTATAGCTCTCCTTCGCCGCCTTCGCCATCTCCTCAGATGCATTCGCTGCCGCCACAGCCGCGGTAGCTTTAGCTTTCTCCTTCTCCAAAAATGCCTCCAGCTCAGCAATCCTAGCAGCCTTCAGCTCACTAATCCTCTCAAACTCAGACTGAGCCTTCTCAAGTCGGGAACTGGTCGCGCCAAGGGGGGATTTCTTGAACTCTCGGGCAATAGCGGCGTGAAGACTAGCCATCCGGACACAGCTCCGCGCCATATACTGAAAATGGTGCTCCATAGACACATCATCAGTAGAAATAAAAGTCTGAGGGAGAATATGCTGTTCAACCCAACCAAGAGCATCAAAATCCTTATCATTAAAACCGGCAAGCTCTTGAGAGGTCTTCTGCTTCTTGGGAGGAGGACCCGAAGACGAAGGAGGAGAAGAGGTAGTGGGTCCAGAGGTCGGAGGATCTTGATTTATAGGTCGGAACTGGGGAGTCGGAATAGTCTTCGACCGAGTAGTGACACCCACAGTAGTCTTCTTCGGAGAAGATCGGGCAGAAGCCTCCCCAGCCTCGATATTTCGAGCAGCCACAGACTTCTTCGTCCGACGAAGGTACTTCATGGAATCCGCCTGAGAAGACATCTCTGCAGAAATAAAAGAAAAGGGTTACCACAACAGAAATTCCACCAAAATAAGCAAAGCCAAAATACTGAAAAAGATGAATCTCGGAGAGGTCGGGAACTACCTAACTCGGAACGGAGAAGGCTTGGATCCCCCAACATTTTCTTCGTGTCCAAGTGAGGCGCCCGACCCCATAAACTGCTTACCACACCCACAAAAGCCTGCTCCACCTCATCTAGACTCTCAAGGGTATACTTAGTGGACACTACATTCTCCTGCCAACAAAGAGGAAAAGAAGGCTCCCCACTCTCATCTAAAAAGAAAGGTCGGACATCTCCAGTAGCCCGGACCTTGAAATAAAAGTTCTTAAAATCATGAAAGGACTTATCATACAGGGTACAAAACTTCCTTCCCTGGTTAGCCCTAAAAGAGACCCAAGATACCTTCCCTCCACCCGACCCCGGCTTCGTCAACACAAACAAATAGGAAAAAAGAGAAATAGAGGGAGCAACGCCCAAAAACTGACACAAAAGTTGAAACAGCTTTAAAAACGCCCAAGAATTTGGATGGAGCTGCGTAGGAGCAAGATTACAAGACCATAACACCTCGGACTCCAGATCGGTAAAGGGAAGACGGACACTCAGCTTAGAGAAAAAACAATCATAAGCATAAAAGAAGAGCTTCTCGGAACTATCTAGGGGCGGGAAGCACACTCTCTCCTCGGAATCCGGGGCTACTAGTTCATAATCCCTCTTAGACTCTCTATTCTCACATATGCTACAATGCCTACGGAACCTAACTAAATACTCAGAATCTATCACAGAAGGGACTCTTAGAGGGGAAGGGTCTACCCAATCAAGACCACATGGAATTTTAGTCGACATCGCTTGAAGAACCTTTCGAGACATAAAATTCTTACCTACAAAGAAGAATACAACAGCAAGCAAAAATCACATAAAGAAGACAGCGAAAACCCATTCAGCAAAGCAAGAAACAAAAACCCCACGAAGAGAATAGGGGCAACCCGGAACAAAAAACACCAGAGAACAAAAAAGAGCCCCCCCCATATACAAACAACAGCAATGGGGGCGCCTCTTTTTGGGGCAACCCAGGCATAAAGAAAAAAGAAAACAAACAAAAGCCAGAAGCATATGATCACAAGAAAAGAGAGACATGAGAACTAACCTGGAAGAAGAAACGAAGACGAAGAGCTCCGAAGCAAGGAGAACGAAACGACGGCACAGAGGAAACCCCGGAAAGACACACAGAAAGATTCGTAAAAGCAGAACAAAGAGAAAGAAGAAGCAGTGCTCGTAAAAGCATAAGAAAAACAAAACGCAGAAAAGAGGAAGGGAGCAAATAAATAAAGCCTTCGCAGAGCCCGAACGGAAATCAAGGAAAAAACGGTAAAAAGCAATAAATGCAGGAACGGCCATTTTTGAATTTTGAAAAACTACTATGCCCGAGCACGACCTCCCAAAAAAGGGCGAACTCGGGCAGGGGCACTGTTCATACCCTGACCGGGGTCCTCCAACCCGGCAAATTCATAAAAGGTCCGACCTCGTCCTAAAGCCCACGCCTAAAGGTCGGACCTCGGACAGTAAAGCAAGGAAGGCCCATCAGAAGAAACGCAGCCCAAAACCTAAAGGCCGAAAAGGCCTAGGAAAGGCGGTTCCACGAAGATAGGGATAAAACTCCCAAAGATAAGATAAGATAAGAATATCTTATCCAGGGAAGATCACGGCCAACTACTATAAATACACTGGAGCACCCAGGTATGGCATTCATTCCACATCTACACATATCTGCTTGGACCCATGCTAACTTAAGCATCGGAGTGTCATTGCAGGTACAACCACCAACCATCCCGCCTATCAAGCTCGGGTCACCGAACCCCCACCTCGGGCCTCTCCAGACGACCGAGCTGCACGTTTCAGGTAAACCCTCGGAACACTTTCTTTTTAGAAGAAGCCCCAAGCTTGGCCGAAACAAAGAGATAAAAAAAAGAGTCTGAGAAGGTTTGACGCCTAATTCATGACAAAGCAACTGAAAAATCTTGACAAAGCCCCAGGAATTTGGATGAAGCTGGGACGGGGAAACGTTACACGACCACAACAAATAAGTCTCAAAAGTAGTAAAAGAAAAAGTAATGTTCAATTGGATGAAGAAATATTCATAGGCATAAAAGAAAGGACGCCCCCTTGACTGAAGTCGGAAAGCAAACCCTCTCGTCAGAATCAGGCGCTACAAGCTCATAATCCCTCTCCTGGGCACCGTTACCACAAACCCTATGATGTTTTCTTAGCTCTACATAGAACTCAGCATTCACCACCGAAACACACATTAAGACAAGGGACTCCAACCAGTCGGACATCCCCTTGGGAACTTTGGAAGACGTCTCTACAATATTTTTGCGAGAAGACATGGCCAACTAGTCCTACAATCAAAGAAAAGATGGATTACTAAAACTACTTGAAGTACTAGTCAAATATCTCGGGCAAGTCAGCGAAGAGCAGCTCGGCCATAAATGGATACAACTCAACAATAAAAACATACAAATAAATAAATCAGGCATATCAAACAAAAGGAAACCCCGAAACTTATGCCAAAAGATCCAGGGGCATCCTTTGGAGGTAGCAAAGGAAAGACGAGACAGAAAAATTTTCAAGTGTGCATCCTAGCATCTCTCAAGCGGAAAAAACCCTCCTTCAAACCACAACATTTCAAAATCATAAAAATGTCATCATTTACCCAACAGTCTATCAGCAAGTGGAATTGTCAAGCATCAAAACATGCCAAGTAAAAAATGATCAAAAATGGTGATTTCCTCAGAAGCAAGCAAAGTTCGTATCAAACTAGAAGGCACAATCAGGAGCAGTAACAAAAACTCAAAGCCCTAAGAGCAGCAACTATAAAAAAAAGAACGGCGAAAGATCAGCCAAATTAAGGAAGCCTTAAAATAGCGCACATTGCAGAAATAATCAGACACAAGCAAGCAAAAGAAGATTTAAACTTTCTGAAAGTAAAAGATCGAGACTCTCTCAAAAAGGATGTGAAACAATGAGGAAATAAAAAAGCGGAAAGAAGAACCAACCTGGAAAAACTGAAAGCTTCAACGAAATTGGAAGGAGGAAGTGGAGTCAGAGAGTCGCCCTCTCAAAAACAAAGGAAAGCACAGAACAATTACCGAAGCAGTGTCACAGGAAGAAAAACAAAAAGCTGCAAACTTCAAGCAAAAACAGAAAGAGAGAAAGAAAAGGGAAGTTACGGAGAAGAGAAACCGTTTTCTCTGAAGAATCAAAATTCAAAAGGGAAAGATTAAAGAGAAACGGTGCAATTAAAAAACAATTAATGAGGGGATTAAACCCTCGCTTGTTTCCAAGGCCAAAAGCGCTAATGTAAAAAGCGCGCGCTTTAAAAGAAAGCAAATGTTCCGCATTCAAAGGAGAACTCTACCAAGAAGAAATCAACAAAATGCTCGAGTTTGGCTCACTAGAGAAGGATCGAAGTCCTAAGACTAAAAGAATCGACCTGAAAAAATCGAGCTCAAGCAGGGGCACTGTTCATACCCTAGGTCAAGCTGTCCGACCCGGGATGTTCTACCAACAAAGCGACTGACCTCTTCAGGTCAGGACAATCCGACCTCTTCTCAAAGAGCTCGGCCAAACTACCAGGAAAGCCCAATAAAGGGCCCAAACAGAGGAACACAACCCGAATCCAAGGTCAGCCCAAGCCTATAGAGATAAAGGCGGTTCCCTTAAAGATAAGATGACCTCGCTCGAAGATAAAGATAAGATAAGATAACTAACTTATCTTATCTAAGAAAGTTCGCTCTACACCATTATAAATACGCTGGAGCACCCAGGTATAACTCATACTCTGATTTTACTAAAAACCTGCTTAATACCCTTGCTAACTTAAGCATCGGAGTCTCTTGCAGGTACCCCCCACCCTTCAGGGATGAAGGATCAGCACCACCACCAAGTCCAACAAGTCGGACTTCACAGCTCCGATCAGTACTGGAGATCTCGTCTGAGATCGACCTACAGTTTCAGGTAGGGGTGGCAAACGGGCCTAAACCCGCCGGATCGGCCCGCGTAACCCGCCAAAAAAGGTCGGCTGGGCTGGAAAATTGGGACCGCCAAATAGCAAAAGCCCGCCTAACCCGCACCGCTTAAACCGCGGATTTTAGCGAGCTTTGGCGGGGCGGGGCGGGCTTCCCTGCCGGGCTAAGGTTTTTATTAGTGAGGGGGTATTTTTGCAATTTTTTTGCCAATACCTAACTTCCCCCAACCTAACTTACAAGAGTATAAAAATAAAAATTGAGTGTTTTGAATTATGTTTATGTTATTTTGGAGACAATATTTATAATTATGTTTTGGATTATATTTATTTTGCTTTAGAGAGAATATTTATACTTATATTTTGAATGAAAATTTGGTTTATAATTATATTTATTAGATATTTATAATTACAAAGACTTTAATGTTTGTGAATATAAAAAATATAATTTTTTATGCCATTAGAAATTATAAATTTATTAATATGGCTGTGAAATTATATATATTACTTAGTAGTTAATAGTAAAAAAAAAAAAAGAGGAGCTTTGGCGGGCTTAGCCCGCCAGCCCACCAGCCCGCAGTTAGGCGGGGCAGGCTAGGATTCTAGGACCGCCTCACTAGGCGGGGCGGGGCGGGGCGGGTTCCCCGCTTGCCACCCCTAGGTTCAGGTAACCCTCAGAACAGAAACTAATAGGAAAATAGAAGACACAGAAAATAGAGTTCAAGAGGATCAGAACTAACCCAGTGAGATGGAGACCTCATCCAGAAACTTGGCTGAAAGTGAATGTTGATGCTGCCTTCAGAACGGACAATGGAACATGTGCAATAACTGTGGTAATCAAAGATAGTAAAGGAAGGATTGTATTAGGATTCTCAGGAAAGATTCAAGCCAGTTCATGTGCTGTGGCAGAATCCCACACAATAAGGAAAGCATTAATTATAGTGAAGCATCTATAAATGGGTAGAACTCTAATAGAATCTGATAACTTAAAGCTCATTCAAGCAATTAAATCCAAGACAGCCACAAGAGAAGCATTGGCTATTATCCAAGATTTCAAATTCTAATGGATAATTTACCTAAAAAAGAAATGACTTGGACTCCTAGGAATGGAAATCGTCTAGCTCATGCAGTGTCAAAGATAGCGGAATCAGAAACATTATGTTCGAGCTGTGGTACTCAATCACCTGCAAATATACAAAGCATCATTAGAAGTGAGGTTCAAATGTGAAGTAAGATTTTGAAAGACCAATAGAAAAAACCAAAATAGGTAAAACTAAGGTTCTGAAAACTAAACCAGTCATCGAACCATTTTAGCTATTAGTTTACAAGTTTACCGGTTCAACCGTAGTTCAACTGAAATAACTATTTTATAATAAAATATAAATAACACATTAAAATATATATATATATATATATATATATATATATATATATATATATATATATATATACACACACACACACATAAAATGTTATTGATAGCTAAATTCATTGTTTGTATTCTCTTACAGATTATATGACCTGGTTTATTGAACAAACAAGAAAAACTCAATTCGAAACATAGGCACAAAATAACTGAAGGGTAAGACAATCCTAATACAAACTGGAATTCTTGCACTAAAAGGCCTCTTCAAACATTGACGAGGTCAAGAGTTATTTAGCTTGACCAAACTTGAATGTAGTTAAATCTATAATCTAACTTACGAGTAAAATTAAATTATACATTAAAACGATATATTAGTACTATATTTAAATTACCATATTAACCTCTATAAAGATAACAAAGCTTTATTATTGAGTATCTAATCCTGGCAAATCTCTTCCCTGAGAACCATTAAGTATGCATATGTTGATAACCATCTCTTAAACAACTATGCTTTATACTAACAAAAAAGTTTTGGCTTCTTACAGAATAATAAATGAAGCTGCCCAAAAGAAATGACACTAGAGAGCTCCATAATCACTTATCAGTTAGTTAATCGTTGCCTATTAATCAAGTTACTATTGTTATTATACAGGCCACAGGGAATGCAAAACATAATATGACAAATATAAAGGTACAAACAAAAGTATCTAAGTACAAGAACAACTAGAAAAAATAGCAAGACCCAATATCTTGAGCAACCAAATGGAAATATTTACAAGCCTAAGGTAAATCATTGCTTACTTTGACCAATAAAAGCTAGAAGATAAAATGAAAAATGAACAAAAGAAAAATAATGTTCACATTTTGTTATTAGTGTTAGAAATGCTCCTACGATTCTGCAGATGTATCAAAACCTTCCTTCTGCAATTCTCTTTAACCCAACATACCTTCATCAACACCCTAAAGTTAGAAGCTTACTAGGAATTTTGTTATTCAAAGCAGTAAAAAATTGCCCATGCCCATTGCATATATGCAGTTGAGGCATCTTTATCACGTCTTTAACAGATTTCAACAATTATTGAACCAGTAAGTCAATAACAACAGCAAGGTTAAGTAACAACAATTATTCAACAATTATTATTAAAAAAATAATACCTAAGACTAGAAGCTAGAACAGAGCAGAACTAGCAGGAACAGTGGCTGACGCGGTGGTTTAGAGCTGGTGCCAATGGAACATGGCTGGCGCCGGAGGCAACAAAGGAGACCGGCGATGGTGGTTTCAATTTTCAAACCTTAAACGGTAGTGGCTGGACAAAAGTTACGCCGGTGGCTTTGAAGGTCGAAGTTACGATGGCGGTAATGGGTGGACGGAAGTTGCGCCAATAGCCTCGATGATGGTGAGACGAAGGAGAACTGGAAATGGGGGAATTCTACTTCACGTTCTGCTTCTGCCCATTGTAGAACTAGAGAGTAGAGGGTAATGGTTAGGGAAATTAAGGTTAGAAAAGGAAAACGCTGCCGTTTTTGGGAATATTTTAAAAATTGGTCGGCTCACGATTTAGTTCAACCGACCAGTTCTCAGCCTGTTCGACAATCCAACACCGGATTCCTAATCCTTTGGTTTTGACTTCTGTCCGAACTGTATTTGGCAGCGGTTCATAGTTCGACCAGTTTGACTAGTCGGTTCGAACCGGTTTTCAGAACCTTGGATAAAATGGAGAGGTTTAAACCAAGGAATGAGGCAGGAAATTCAGAATTCAATCCAAATCATTTGTGATCAGAAGCAGAGGGTCTTCATGCAACCCAAGGCGATGCGGTCACACAGGAGGATGGTCCAGGTTTTAGTGTCAACCAGATCTTTACCGTGGGTTAAAACTGGGAGGTGTGAAAGGAGATGGGCTGTGGTAAGGTGAGACTGACAAAGTGTCAGCTTAGGTTAAATTAGTAGTGAGCTAAAGAAGTTGCAAATTGGAGCTACTGGGTGATGGGGGACATCGACGGTGAGATCTCGGCTGGTTCTAAGGAGGCAAGTCGTTTGGAATGGCGGACCAGACACGAGCGGTCTTTGGCGGCGTCACTTCGGTGGTGTCACTAGCGCTCAGAGTTTCGATCATCGCGCCAAGTTGCTGAGGAGAGGAAGCTACAACTTAGGCCAACAAATCCAGCCCCTCTCTCTCGCGCAAAAGAGTGGAAAGTATGGGTTGGTTCCGAGTCGGTTAGGGGCATGGATCTGTTATTCTGAACCTGGGCTGGACTATTGGCCCGGGTTTCTATAAAAAAATAGTAAATGGGAGCAATTGAGGTTTTGGTTGAGGACTAAATATGTTGCCTATTAATATGTTGTATTTAAGTTCAAATCTTAATAGGAGTTTCTTAAAATGACTTTTTTTTTCTGAAAAACATAAAGTATTATTTTAATTTCTAACATATGAGTAAGTCTTCATTTGATTCCTAATATTTTAAATATTCTATTTCAATCTTAAAATCTCTGAATGTTTTATTTCAATCCTAAAAAATTTAAACGAGTCCAATATTATTCCAGTTATAAATTTGATTAAAACAATTAGTTTATTGAAGAGCTAATAACGTTTAATTTCAATACGTAAGTAAAATCAATTCACCACTAACGATCACTAATATAATTTTTTTATTCTAAAATATTGATGGTTGATTGATAGAATTTGAAAAAAAAATTATAAGAAGGAGAACAAAAAGAGGAAGTATTATAAAAAAAAATTAGTTATACAACTTAACAATAATGTTGAAACGTCTAGGTCACTCAATCTGTTAATTATTTATGTCAAATTTAACAGTATGACAACATTAAATTCATTTAAAATATTAAATATCAAATTAAAATTTGATCCAAATATTAAAAATTAAAATAGTAATCTATCTTTTATTAAAATAAAAACTTTAAGAGTTGATCAAATCTTAAAAATTTGCAAACGTCAAGGGGATTTTGGGAGTGTGGGTTATGACTAACTGGCGGGGGTGGTGAAGAAAAGGAATTTTTATTTAAATAAATGTATTAATTATTGAAATAAATAATTTTAAAATTATTACCGAAATCCGTTCCCAAGCCTTATCTCGTCTACAGTGCATACAAGATACGTATCTCGTTTACACTGTAAACAAGATAAGGCACGTGCGCGTGACACGTGTTAAATCAATGCGTTTACAGTGTAATCGAGACACAGTAAGATAAACTTTGAGCAGCTATAAAAGGATGTGCAACCCTTGGCATTCTCCACATACATTTCATATTTTCTTCTCTCTTGTTTTTCTCACAAAAAGAAGGCAAAATGGCCAATAATAGTGTATACATAGTTGTGTGTGTTTACCCCAATTGTTGTATGTGAAATAGCAACAATGGAGTGATATTTGAGTGTGAAAATTCGATACTCTTGCACACTCGGCATGTAAGTTCGTTGTCCAAGTTGAAGAGTTTGATATTGAGCAACCTTGGTGGCACAGGGACGAGAAAAGTCGGAAGGGTTGGGTATAGGTTGCTAGCACCCTTGGTAATGTAATTTTTCGGTTTTGACTATTTTGGCTTCTAGGGGACGAGCATGTGCGACTCATCTTTGACATCCATGGGAGAATCATGGCGGAACAAATGATGGAGCTTTTTGCCAAGGTTGGAAATGTTGATGGTGGTAGTTCTGTACACTCTACCTATGTGCAGGACGACCGACCTCTTGCAGCACCACTCATTCATGTCGCCATACTAGTGGAAGACATGGAGGTGGGTTAGGAAGACTTCGACAAAGAGTACGTTGCCGATAGTGATTCTGTTGAATGGGGTGATGAGAAGGAGTGATGAGTCCATATTTGATGCTAATTTTTGGCTTGAATTGGATGGATTTCATCACATAAACTCACACTTGTTTAGATTTCAAGTCTTCAATTCCCAAAAACTTGATATGGGAGAATTACGACAATTCGGAAATTTAGCAAAACAATTTCTTCGTTGATAGCATAGTCCAAACCGACAAGTAACTCTCCCAATCAAAGTTTAAATTCAAATTAAAATAACTGAGAGTAATCAAACCTCGGATCGTTCTCCCTAGGAACTAGTGACAATAAGTGCACAATTTTGGTTGTGGAAAGAAATGAACAATTAAAGGAATTAAAGAACGATCAAAATTACAATTAATAAAGCAATAAAGGAATAAAAGAACTATGTATGTAATATGGACAAGTAAAGCTTTAAAGTGAGTGAAGAGTGGTTCAAAACACAAATGGAACCTTGACTTGGGATGAGTTATGGAATCCCTTCCTTGCCATAACCACAACTATGATAATTATAATGGATTAATCTCACCTAGTCAACCTTTAACATCGAAGAGTAAGTCAAGTGAGCATAATTGTTATTAATCCACAAATCCTAGCTAACTTATCAATTAACTTAGTAAAAAGCTAGCGTTAGTGGAAACAATAACAACTAATAACCCAAGAATTATCACTAAATGTCGAACATTATGACTCTAGTATTCCATACACTCAATTCCCAAGCCAAAGAGTGGAAATTCACTCTATAATTAAAATTGGCATTTCATCAAATACATAGTGGGCATAATTATAAAACATGGCAAAATTGAGAAAATGATAAAAACTATGAACCACAAATGATCAAAATCAACACTAATAACTCAAACAAACATATAATAACTACCAAACATCAAATTCATTAACTTAAACTCAAAATTGCAAAACTATGTTATATTGAGAAAGTGCATAAAAATATAAGAAAGTGTAGAACAAGTAGTATAGTAAAAGAGAAAATTAAAAAAATACTTACAATAGAAACAAGCTAGGATCTAAGATCAAAATTGGAAATTGAAGACTTGAAATATAAATCCTAATTACCTAAGGAAAATTGAGAGAAAACCTAAGCCAAAACTACCCTAAAAACTATCTAAGTGTGTAGTATAATGTATGGTATTGTATGGTATCAAAAATGGGCCAAAAGCCCCTCAAATCGCGAGCCACGTGACTTTTTAATGAAGTCACGCGCAGGGAGTTGTGCGTACACGCAAGTGTGTGCGTACGCACACATACTCAATTTTCCTTTTGTGCGTACGCATAGAATGTTGTGCGTACACACACTTGGCTGTGTGCTTCTCCTTTGTTTTCTTCATGTTTTCTCCTAATTGCGTGCTTCTCTTCCACTCTTATCAAGCCATTCCAACCTATTACACCTGAAATCACTCATCAAAACTATCAAGGCATCGAATGGAATGAAAGTGGAATAAAATTGATCAAATTAAGCACAAAATAACATGTTTTCACAATTAGGCACAATGTTAGAGAAAAAACATAAAAGCATGCTATTTAGGTAAATAAATGTGGGTTTATATGATGAAATCCACTCAAATCAATCCAAAATTTATCGTCAAATATGGATTCATCAAGAAGTTTGTACCGGAGATGGCCGCCGAGACAGCAGTGTGCTATGTTTTGCCTCCTCCCTCCCACCCAATTTCGATGCCTATCAAATGTACCAAGTCACTGTCATACAATGGATTTGGACACCATGCATGAGAGAACTCTGTTTTTTAACACGAAGGAAGAGGATTACAACCTAGATGGTGGGATAGAGTTTCAGTTTGGTCACAAATTCAAATGCCAAGATGCAATGATGCAGGGTGTGAAGAACTACAGTATTCGCAGGAGTACTGAGTACCGGGTGATCGAATCGGACCGATTAAAGTACTGTGTGCATTACCGTCAAGCTGCAAATGGGTGTCCATGGAGTCTCCGTGTTGTCCTTCGACAGAACCTCGGATACTGGTGAGTTCAAGTTTAATTAAGGCGTACTTACTCATTTATGGTTGCTATGTATTAAGTAGTTTCCAACCATGGCTATTTTATTTCGTTAGGGAGGTCCGTAGGGTTGGTGGAGCACACACTTGATTAGCACCTACCATGTCCCAAGACCATCGACAGTTGGATAGCAGTCTCATATGCAAGGTCATCCTGCCAATGATACAGTCCAGCCCATCCGTCAGCATCTCTGTCCTGCAAGGTGCGGTCCTACAGAGCTATCACTTCAAACCCTCCTACAAAAAGGTGTGGATGGCGAAGGAAAAGGCAATTGCTCATATATACAGGAATTGGGAGGAGTCATACAACAAGGTACTGAAACTGCTTCAAGCCTTGCAGAATTGTTTCCCGAGAACTATTTGTGAGCTACGGATCGTACCGTAATATGACGGGCACCTTCTGGTCCGCGCCTATACCATGTTCGACAAAGTATTTTGGGCTTTTCTATCCTGTGTTAATGCTTTCAAGCATTGCAAGCCATTTGTTTCCATTTATGGCACGCATCTGTATGGCAGATACGGTGGGATGTTGCTTACTGCAGTGGCACTAGACGGCAATAACAATATCCTGTCTATTGCTTTTGCCATTGTGGAGTCTGATGAGCGGATAATTTATACGCTTTTTGGCATTGTTTTTAGTATGTTTTTAGTATCTTTTAGTTAATTTTTATTATATTTTTATTAGTTTTTAGTTAAAATTCACTTTTCTGGACTTTACTATGAGTTTGTGTGTTTTTCTGTGATTTTAGGTAATTTCTGGCTGAAATTGAGGGATCTGAGCAAAAATCTGATCTAGAGACTCAAAAGGACTGTAGATGCTGTTGGATTCTGACCTCCCTGCACTCGAAGTGGATTTTCTGGAGCTACAGAAGCCCAATTGGCGCGCTCTCAACGGCGTTGGAAAGTAGACATCTGGGCTTTCCAGCATATATGATAGTCTATACTTGCCCAAGATTGATGGCCCAAACCGGCGTCAAAGTCACCTACAGAAATTCCAGCGTTAAACGCCGGAACTGGCACCTAAATGGGAGTTAAACGCCCAAACTGGCATAAAAGCTGGCGTTTAACTCCAAGGAGAGTCTCTACACGAAAATGCTTCATTGCTCAGCCCAAGCACACACCAA
>NC_080377.1:18065286-18143286 GCF_014773155.1 Arachis stenosperma
GGTCCAACCACAGAGGAGGCTAAATCCTGCCATGAAGGAGGTGGTGCAGAAAGAGGTCACTAAATTACTAAGGCTGGGATTATTTATCCTATTTCTGATAGCCCCTGGGTGAGCCCTGTACAAGTTGTCCCCAGAAGGAGGCATGAAAGTGGTTCATAATGAAAAAAATGAACTGGTTCCTAAGAACAGTCACAGGGTGGCGTATGTGTATTGACTACAGAAGGCTCAATACAGCCACCAGAAAGGATTATTTTCCTTTACCATTCATAGACCAAATGCTAGAAAGACTAGCTGGTCATGATTACTACTGCTTTTTGGATGGCTATTCAGGTTACAACCAAATTGCAGTAGATCCTCAGGACCAAGAGAAACACATTTACTTGCCCTTCTGGTGTGTTTGCCTACAGGAGATGCCTTTTTGGTCTGTGTAATGCTCCTGCAACCTTTCAGAGATGCATGTTATCCATCTTCTCTGATATGGTGGAGAAATTCCTGGAAGTCTTCATGGATGACTTCTCAGTATGGAGACTCATTCAGCTCCTGTCTTAATCACCTAGCACTTGTCCTGAAAAGGTGCCAAGAGACTAACTTGGTTTTAAACTGGGAGAATGTCACTTTATGGTGACTGAAGGAATTGTCCTTGGGCACAAAATTTCAAGCAGGGGAATAGAGGTGGATAAGGCAAAGGTAGAGGTAATTGAAAAATTACCACCACCTGCCAATGTTAAGGCAATCAGAAGCTTTCTGGGGCATGCAGGATTCTATAGAAGGTTCATAAAGGATTTTTCGAAAATTGCAAAACCTTTGAGTAACCTGCTAGCTGCTGACACACATTTGTGTTTGACACACAGTGTCAGCAGGCGTTTGAGACCCTGAAAGCTAAGCTGGTCACAGCACCAGTCATCTCTGCACCAATTGGACATTGCCATTTGAATTAATGTGTGATGCCAGTGACCATGCCATTGGTGCAGTGTTGGGACAGAGGCATAACAAGCTTCTGCACGTCATTTATTATGCCAGCCGTGTTCTAAATGATGCACAGAAGAATTACACAACCACAGAAAAGAATTACTTGCAGTGTCTATGCCATGACAAGTTTAGATCTTATCTAGTGGATCAAAGGTGATTGTGTACACTGACCATGCTGCTCTTAAATACTTACTCACAAAGCAGGATTCAAAACCCAGGCTTATAAGATGGGTGTTGCTTCTGCAAGAGTTTGATATAGAAATAAAGACAGAAAAGGGACAGAGAATCAAGTAGCTGATCATCTGTCCCGAATAGAACCAGTAGCTGGGACGTCCCTCCCTTCTACTGAGATCTCTGAGACTTTCCCAGATCAACTCTTTGCCATTCAGGAAGCTCCATGGTTTGCAGATATTGCAAACTATAAAGCTGTGAGGTTCATACCCCAGGAGTACAGCAGAGTGCAAAGAAAGAAATTAATTTCAGATGCCAAGTACTACCTATGGGATGAGCCATATCTCTTTAAGAGATGTGCAGACGGAATGATCCGCAGATGTGTACCCAGAGAAGCACAAAGGATCCTATGGCATTGCCATGGATCACAGTATGGAGGACATTTTGGAAGTGAGCGAACAGCCACTAAAGTCCTCCAATGTGGCTTCTACTGGCCTACTCTCTATAAAGACTCCCGAGAGTTTGTGCGTAACTGTGACAGTTGCCAAAGAGCTGGTAACTTGCCTCACGGATATACCATGCCTCAATAAGGGATATTAGAGATAGAATTGTTTGATGTATGGGGAATTGACTTCATGGGTCCATTCCCACCATCATACTCAAACACTTACATTCTGGTGACAGTGGACTATGTATCTAAGTGGGTAGAAGCAATTGCTACACCCACTAATGATACCAAGACCGTGCTGAAATTCCTCCAGAAACACATCTTCAGCAGTTTGGTGTTCCCAGAGTACTAATCAGTGACGGGGGCACTCATTTCTGTAATAGACAGCTATACTCTGCTATGGTCAGATATGGAATTAGCCACAAAGTGGCAACTCCATATCATCCACAGACAAATGGGCAAGCTGAAGTCTCTAACAGAGAACTAAAAAGAATCCTAGAACGGACTTTGATAGCCCGAAGAAAGGATTGGGCAAAGAGTTTGGATGATGCTCTGTGGGCATACAGAACAGCATTCAAGACTCCTATAGGAACCTCTCCATACCAACTGGTGTATGGGAAGGCCTGTCATCTGCCCGTGGAACTGGAACATAAAGCCTACTAGGCAACCAGATTCCTAAACATGGATGCTCAGTTAGCTGGTGAAAAAAGATTGCTCCAGCTAAATGAGCTAGAGGAGTTCAGACTCAATGCCTTTGAAAATGCAAAAATTTATAAGGAAAAGGCAAAGAAGTGGCATGACAAGAAGTTGTCAACCAGAGTCTTTGAGCCAGGACAAAAGTTCTGCTCTTCAACTCTAGGCTCAGATTGTTTCCAGGAAAACTTAAATCCCGGTGGAGGGGTCCGTATATGATTACAGGAGTGTCACCATATGGATATGTTGAGCTTCAGGATATTGATTCTGACAAAAAGTTCATTGTTAATGGACAAAGAATCAAGCATTATCTTGAAGGCAATTTTGAGCAGAAATGCTCAAAACTGAGACTTGAGTGATTTTCCGTAAAGGTCTAGCTAAAGACAGTAAAGAAGCGCTTGCTGGGAGGCAACCCAGTCATTAGCAGGTTATATGTTTTGTTTTTACAAAGGCAAGTATCAAAAATGAAGGAATTCACAGAATTACAGAAGGATTTAGCGCAAAAAGCAGAGAAAAAGAGCTTACTGGCAAAAAAACGCCAGTAAGGGGCATTTTGGGCGTTAAACGCCAGAATGGGCACCATTCTGGGCGTTTAACGCCAGTAAAGGTGCCATTTTGGGCGTTAAACGCCAGAATGGGCACCATTCTGGGCGTTTAACGCCAGGTGTGCAGCATCCTGGGCGTTTAGAAAAACGCCCAATGACAAAGGGGATTCTGGCGTTTAACGCCAGCCAGGGCACCTGGCTGGGCGTTAAACGCCCACAATGGGCATCAAATGGGCGTTAAACGCCAGAATGGATGCCATTCTGGGCGTTTAACGCCAGAAAGGTGGGGGACCAAGATTTTGTTTTCCAATCAAATTTTTTCAAACTTTCCTTTTTTTTACTCATACTTTTCTACATAAACACATCTCAACCTTTCATCATTCACTTTTAAATCTTCAAAAACCAAAAATCATTCTTCAAATCTCTCTCAAATCAATTCCAAATCTTATTCAAAAACTCACCTTCTCAAATCTCCTTTCAATTTTTCGAAATCTCCTTCCCTCCCCCCTTATAAAAACACGTTCGGCCTCACCACTCCCCCACACCATTCGAATTGCTCTTGGTGTGGTGTGCTTTTTCGTGATCACTGAGTCAAGATTCATCAAGATCATGGCTCCTAAGGGAAAACAAACCAATTTAAGAGGAAAGAAAGAGAATAATCCAAAGAATCTTTGGAATCAAGAGAAGTTCTTAACCAAAGAACATGAAGACCATTATCACAAAATAATGGGTCTGAGGTCAGTGATCCCGGAAGTTAAATTTGATCTGAAAGAAGATGAATATCCGGGGATCCAAGAGCGAATTTGAAACAGAGGATGGGAAGTTCTAACCAATCCTGAGATAAAGGTTGGAAGAAATATGGTTCAGGAATTCTACTCAAATCTGTGGCTAACAGATAAGCAGAGAATGACTGGAACTGCTTACCATACCTACAGAACCATGGTCAGAGGGAAAGTTATGTACTTCCATCTGGACAAAATAAGAGAGATCTTCAAATTACCTCAACTGCAAGATGATCCTGAATCCTTTAATAGGAGAATGGTGAGAGCAGATAAAGGGTTGGATCAAGTTCTAGAGGACATATGCCTCCCTGGAACTAAGTGGATAACCAATTCAAAGGGTGTCCCAAACCAACTCAAGAGGGGAGACCTCAAACCAATTGCAAGAGGTTGGCTAGACTTTATTGGGCGTTCCATATTGCCCACTAGCAACCGTTCTGAGGTCACTATCAAGAGAGCAGTGATGATTCATTGCATTATGCTTGGAAAAGAAGTGGAGGTTCATCATGCGATTGCTTGTGAGATCTACACAATTGCAAATAAGAATTCTACTGAAGCCAAACTGGCTTACCCAAGCTTGATCTCCTTGCTCTGTAAAGAGGCTGGGGTAAAGATGGGAGTAGATGAATTCATACCCATTGAACATCCAATCACCAAGAAGTCAATGGAAGGACAAATGCAAGACAACTGTATCAAAAGGAGGGCGCAGGAGTTCCTCCCTGAATTTCCTGAAATTGGCTACTGGGCCAGCCTAGAAGCATCTATCACCAAGTTGTAAGAGACTATGGAGCAACTTAAGGAAGAACAGCAGAATCAGAACTGCATGCTCTGCAAATTGTTGAAGGAACAAGAGAAGCAGGGACGTGAACTTCAAGAATTGAAACGCCAAAAGTTCTCCCCTCAATTTGAGGGAGCATCCACTTCCCAAAATCAAGGTTGTTGAATCCTAACTTTGTGAAAACCTCTATCATTAGGAGCCTATTTAAATTTTTTGTTTTCTATTTTTTTCTAGTCTCATCTTATATCTATTTTTGAGTCTTGTTCTTAATTCATAATTAATAAAATTTAAAATTCATGTCTTAAAGCTATGAATGTCCTATGAATCCATCACCTCTCTTAAATGAAAAATGCTTTAATCACAAAAGAACAAGAAGTACAGGATTTCGAATTTATCCTTGAAACTAGTTGAATTAGTTTGATGTGGTGACAATAATTTTTGTTTTCCGAATGAATGCTTGAACAGTGCATATGTCTTTTGAATTTGTTGTTTTGAGAATGTTAAAATTGTTGGCTCTTGAAAGAATGAGGGAAAAAGAGAACTGTTATTGAGGATCTGAAAAATCATCAAATTGATTCTTGAAGCAAGGAAAAGCAGTGAATTCAAAAAAAGAGAGGAAAGAAAAAGAAAGAAATAAAGTTGTGATCCAAGGCAAAAAGAGTGTGCTTAAGAACCCTGGACACCTCTAATTGGGGACTCTAGCAAAGCTGAGTCACAATCTGAAAAGGTTCACCCAATTATGTGTCTGTGGCATGTATGTATCCGGTGGTAATACTGGAAGACAGAGTGCTTTGGGCCACAGCCAAGACTCATGACATAGCTATGCTCAAGAATCATTATACTTAACTAGGAGAATCAATAACACTATCTGAGTTCTGAGTTCTTATAGATGCCAATCATTCTGAACTTCAAAGGATAGGGTGAGATGCCAAAACTGTTCGGAAGCAAAAAACTACTAGTCCCGCTCATCTAATTGGAGCCAAGTTTCCTTGATATTTTTGGAGTCTATAGTATATTCTCTTCTTTTTATCCTACTTTGATTTTCAGTTGCTTGGGGACAAGCAACAATTTAAGTTTGGTGTTGTGATGAGCGGATAATTTATACGCTTTTTGGCATTGTTTTTAGTATATTTTTAGTATGATCTAGTTAGTTTTTAGTATATTTTTATTAGTTTTTAGTTAAAATTCACCTTTCTGGACTTTACTATGAGTTTGTGTGTTTTTCTGTGATTTCAGGTATTTTCTGGCTGAAATTGAGGGATCTGAACAAAAATCTGATTCAGAGGCTGAAAAGGACTGCAATGCTGTTGGATTCTGACCTCCCTGCACTCGAAGTGGATTTTCTGGAGCTACAGAAGCCCAATTGGCGCACTTTTAACGGTGTTGGAAAGTAGACATCCTGGGCTTTCCAGCAATGTTTAATAGTCCATACTTTGCCCGAGATTTGATGGCCCAAACCGGCGTTGCAAATCAGCCTCAGAATTTCCAGCGTTTAACGCTGGAACTGGCATAAAAATTGGAGTTAAACGCCCAAACTGGCATGAAAGCTGGCGTTTAACTCCAGAAAAGGTCTCTACACATGAAAGCTTCAATGCTCAGCCCAAGCACACACTAAGTGGACCCAGAAGTGGATTTTTACGTCATTTACTCATTTCTGTATACCCTAGGTTACTAGTTCACTATTAATAGGATCTTTTGACATTGTATCTGGACCTGATGACACTTTACACGTTTCTTTGTGTACTTCTTACAGCATGAGTCTCTAAACCCCATGGTTGGGGGTGAGGAGCCCTGCTGTGTCTTGATGAATTAATGCAATTACTACTGTTTTTCATTCAATCATGCTTGCTTCCATTCTAAGATATTACTTGTTCTTAAACCGGATGAATGTGATGATCCGTGACACTCATCATCATTCTCAACTATGAACGTGTGCCTGACAACCACCTCCGTTCTACCTTAGATTAAGTAGATGTCTCTTGGATTCTTTAATCAGAATCTTCGTGGTATAAGCTAGAACTGATGGCGGCATTCAAGAGAATCCGGAAGGTCTAAGCCTTGTCTGTGGTATTCTGAGTAGGATTCAATGATTGAATGACTGTGACGAGCTTCAAACTCCTGAGGGCGGGGCGTTAGTGACAGACGCAAAAGAATCACTGGATTCTATCCCGGCCTGATTGAGAACCGACAGATGGATTGCCGTGCCGTGACAGGGTGCGTTGAACATTTCCACTGAGAGGATGGGAGGTAGCCACTGACAACGGTGAAACCCTTGCATACAGCTTGCCATGGAAGGAGCCTTGCGTGTTTGAGGAAGAAGACAGTAGGAAAGCAGAGATTCAGAAGGCCGAGCATCTCCAAAGCCTCAACCTATTCTCCATTACTGCAAAACAAGTACTTATTTCATGTTCTTTTGCTTTTCACAATCAATCCTGATAATTTCTGATACCCTGACTAAGATTTACAAGATAACCATAGCTTGCTTCAAGCCGACAATCTCCGTGGGATCGACCCTTACTCACGTAAGGTATTACTTGGACGACCCAGTACACTTGCTGGTTAGTTGTGCGGGATTGCAAGAGTGTGATTGCAATTTCGTGCACCAGTAGCCATTGAGAAGAACAGAGAAGGCATCCCAAAGATGTGTGTTACTCATTGTTATCAGCGGGCTTTCATGTTTGTCGTGGAGGAGCTAGAGCCATTCGAGGTTTGGTCGCAAGGTTCCTTCCAGGTTCGGCTATCATCGGGTTTGTGTGACTATGGACTCTTTCATGCTCTCCACTACCCATGCTGCCTTGCTCTTGCCGCTTGTGCTTCTGCTAACATCGAGTGGACTTCGTATGTTCATCTAGTTTACAGGTCATAGGCTGTGTTCAAGGTGTTCGAGATGGAGTTTCCACCGATACCAGACAAATCCGTGTGGCCGGAGTGGTATGGGACACTGCTTCGTCCTAACCCACTCATGTGCAAGAAGGCTACTGGGAGACCCGTGTCTACTAGGTTCCAGAATGACATGGATGAGGTCCAGCGACAGGAGAAGCGGTGTGGCCTCTGCAGGCAAGTCGGTCATACTAGAAGGGGTTGTCCTAATCAACCCACAGACGATGTTTAGGGTTGATAGTCCTTTTATTATTGTTGCTTCATTTTATTATAGTAGTTTTGTTTTGTTGTAGATGTTTCCTTTATTGTATTTATTTCGTTTCATTCTGATTGGTTTCTTATATTCTAGTTGTAACCCTTTATTATAGCTGTGTACTTTTATAAGACTTGTACTAAAAACTATCTGCGGTTGTTGTTTACGTAACATAATTTAATTTTAGTTGCATAGCACCTGTTCCGAGGGTTACCTGAAACTGAAGATCGACCTCGGACGAGATCTTCTGTGCTGGTCGGTGTTACTGTGTCCAACCTGGTAGAGTTGGAGATGCTGCTGATCCTTCGTCACCGGAGCGTGGTGGTAGCTGCAAGAGACTCCGATGCTTAAGTTAGCACGTGCTTTAGGCAGGTTTTTTTGTGTAGAATTAGAGTATGAGTTATACATGGGTGCTCCAGTGTATTTATAGTAGTGTAGAGTAATGATGAGCGGATAATTTGTACCCTTTTTGGCATTGTTTTTAGTATGTTTTTAGTATCTTTTAGTTAGTTTTTAGTATATTTTTATTAGTTTTTAGTTAAAATTCACTTTTCTGGACTTTACTATGAGTTTGTGTATTTTTCTGTGATTTCAGGTATTTTCTGGCTGAAATTGAAGGTTCTGAGCAAAAATCTGATCCAGAGACTGAAAAGGACTGCAGATGCTGTTGGATTCTGACCTCCCTGCACTCAAAGTGGATTTTCTGGAGCTACAGAAGCCCAATTGGCGCGCTCTCAACGGCATTGGAAAGTAGACATCCTGGGCTTTCCAGCAATATATGATAGTCCATACTTTGCCCAAGATTTGATGGCCCAAACCGGCGTAGCAAATCAGCATCAGAAATTCCAGCGTTAAACGCTGGAACTGGCATAAAACTTGGAGTTAAACGCCCAAACTGGCATGAAAGCTGGCGTTTAACTCCAGAAAAGGTCTCTACACAAAATTACTTCATTGCTCAGCCCAAGCACACACCAAGTGGGCCCGGAAGTGGATTTTTCTGTCATTTACTCATTTCTGTAAACCTTAGGATACTAGTTTACTACATATAGGATCTTTTGACATTGTAATTGGTACCTTATGACCTCATAACACTTTTTACACGTTTCTTGTACCTTCCACGGCATGAGTCTCTAAACCCCATGGTTGGGGGTGAGGAGCTCTGCTGTGTCTTGATGGATTAATGCAATTACTACTGTTTCTTATTCAATCATGCTTGTTTCCATTCTAAGATATCACTTGCTCTTAACCCGGATGAATGTGATGATCTGTGACACTCATCATCATTCTCAACTATGAACATGTGCCTGACAACCACCTCTGTTCTACCTTAGATTAAGTAGATGTCTCTTGGATTCTTTAATCGGAATCTTCGTGGTATAAGCTAGAACTGATGGCGGCATTCAAGAGAGTCCGGAAGGTCTAAACCTTGTCTGTGGTATTCTGAGTAGGACTCAATGATTGAATGACTGTGACGTGCTTCAAACTCCTGAAGGCGGGGCGTTAGTGACAGACGCAAAAGAATCACTGGATTCTATTCCGGCCTGATTGAGAACCGACAGATGATTAGCCTATGCTGTGACAGAGCATCAGGGACGTATTTTCACTGAGAGGATGGGAGGTAGCCACTGACAACGGTGAAACCCTACATACGGCTTGCCATGGAAGGAGCCTTGCGTGTTTGATGAAGATGACAGTAGGAAAGCAGAGATTCGGAAGATGGAGCATCTCCAAAGCCTCAGCCTATTCTCCACTACTGCAAAACAAGTACCTTTTTCATGTTCTTTTGCTTTTTACAATCAATCCTGATAATCTCTGATATCCTGACTAAGATTTACAAGGTAACCATAGCTTGCTTCAAGCCGACAATCTCCGTGGGATCGACCCTTGCTCACGCAAGGTATTACTTGGACGACCCAGTGCACTTGCTGGTTAGTTGTGCGGGATTGCAAAAGTGTTATTGCAATTTCGTGCACCAAGTTTTTGGCGCCGTTGCCGGGGATTGTTCGAGTTCGGACAACTGACGGCTTATCTTGTTGCTTAGATTAGGACTGTTTTATTTTTGTTGGTTTAGAGTCTTTTAGTTGAGTCTAGTCTCATATTTTAAGTTTGGTGTCCATTGCATGCCTTTGTTTTTCTTCTGGTTTTTCGAAATTGCATGTTCTTAGTCCCTTTTTGATTCATAAAAATTCTAAGTTTGGTGTCCTCTTTGTGTTTTTCCTTTAAAATTTTCGAAAATTTAGTGTTTGATTCTCTAAAAATTTTAAGTTTGGTGTCTTTTTGTTGTTTTTCTCTTTCCTCTTTTCAAAAATCAAATCTTTTTCATAAAAATTTTCAATCATATCTTTTTAATTGCTATTTTCAAAATCTTTTTAATTAACTGATTGATTTAGTTCTCAATTTGCTTTGATTTTATTTTCTTTTTGATTTTCGAATTTATTTTTTTTTATTTCCTTTTGTTTTATTATAATTTTTCGTTTAAAAAAAATTCAAAAAAAAAAAACAAAACAAAATTTATCTCTTTGCAATCATTCTCATTTCCCTTTTGTCCATTATGGACTCAAGTGGAATTAATCAGTCCAAGAGGACTCTGGGGTCATATGCTAACCCCATTACAGCTGCATATGGGAGTAGCATCTGTATACCTCCCATCAAAGCAAGCAGCTTTGAGCTAAACCCTCAACTCATTATCATAGTGCAGCAAAATTGCCAGTATTCCGGTCTTCCACAGGAAGAACCTACTGAGTTTCTGGCACAGTTCTTACAAATTGCTGACACAGTACATGATAAAGAGGTAGATCAGGATGTCTACAGACTATTACTGTTTCCATTTGCTGTAAAAGATCAAGCTAAAAGTTGGTTGAATAACCAACCTACAGCAAGCATAAAGACATGGAAACAGTTATCAGACAAATTCCTGAATCATTTCTACCCTCCAAAGAGGATGACACAGCTAAGGCTGGACATCCAAGGCTTTAAACAAGAGGATAATGAATCCCTTTATAATGCCTGGGAGAGGTATAGAGGTATGCTTAGAAAATGCCCCTCTGAAATGTTTTCAGAGTGGGTACAGTTAGACATCTTCTACTATGGGCTCACAGAAAAAGCTCAGATGTCTTTAGACCACTCAGCTGGTGGATCTATACACATGAGGAAGACAATTGAAGAAGCTCAAGAGCTTATAGACACTGTTGCTAGAAACCAATACTTATATTCTAGCAATGAGTTCGTTCCAAAAGAGGAGGTCATGGCATTAGTCACTGATCCTAATCCTCAAGAACAGATGAATGAGCTTAATCAACAATTGCTCCTGATGACAGAACAGTTAGCAGAATTTAAAGAAATGCTCCATGATACTAAAGTTGCTAACAAGAACATAGAACTGCAGTTGAATCAAGCAAAACAGCAAATATCTAAACAGATAACAGAAGGATGTCAAGCAGTTCAACTAAGGAGTGGAAAAACACTGAACACCACTGCTCAAAGGAGCAAGAAGGCAAACAAAGAACAATTGACAGAGGATAACCAAACCACTGTTCAAAATCCCTCTGAGGACAACAAGAGCCCAGAGAAGAATATTATTGGCGTTCAAACGCCAGAAAGGGAAGGAAAGCTGGCGTTAAACGCCCATTCCTTGCCCAGTTCTGGCGTTCAAACGCCAGAAAAGGGAGAGAAGTTGGCGTTTAACGCCCAAACTTCACCCATTCCTGGCGTTCAAATGCCCAAGGAGGATCAGGCACCTGAGAGTGCTGATAATTATCCCTCTAACAAGGCTTCTTCAACCACTTCTGTAAGGAATAAACCTGCAGCATCTAAGGTTGAGGAATATCAAGCCAAGATGCCTTATCCTCAGAAACTCCGCAAAGCGGAACAGGATAAGCAATTTGCCCGCTTTGCAGACTATCTAAGGACTCTTGAAATAAAGATTCCGTTTGCAGAGGCACTTGAGCAAATACCTTCTTATGCTAAGTTCATGAAAGAGATCTTAAGTCATAAGAAGGATTGGAGAGAAACTGAAAAAGTGTTTCTCACTGAAGAATGCAGTGCAGTCATACTAAAAAGCTTACCAGAAAAGCTTCAAGATCCTGGAAGCTTTATAATACCATGCACATTAGAAGGTGCTTGCACCAAGACAGCCCTATGTGATCTTGGAGCAAGCATCAATCTAATACCTGCATCCACTATCAGAAAGCTTGGGTTGGCTGGAGAAGTAAAACCAACCAGGATATGCCTCCAACTTGCTGATGGCTCCATTAAACACCCATCAGGCATAATAGAGGACATGATTGTCAAGGTTGGGCCATTTGCCTTTCCCACTGACTTTGTGGTGCTGGAAATGGAGGAGCACAAAAGTGCAACTCTCATTCTAGGAAGACCATTCCTAGCAACTGGACGAACTCTCATTGATGTACAAAAAGGGGAAGTAACCCTGAGAGTCAATGAGGATGAGTTCAAGTTGAATGCTGTGAAAGCAATGCAGCATCCAGACACACCAGATGACTGCATGGGCGCTGACATTATTGACTCTCTGGTAGAAGAGATCAATATGACTGAAAGCCTAGAATCAGAGCTTGAGGACATCTTCAAAGATACCCAACCTGGTCAAGAAGAACTAGAGGAAGTAAAGGAATTTTCGAAAATTCCTCAGGAGGAGAATAAACCTCCCAAACCTGAACTCAAACCTCTACCACCATCCCTGAAATATGCATTTTGGGAGAGGGTGACACTTTTCCAGTGATTATAAGCTCTGCTTTAAATCCACAGGAAGAGGAGGCACTAATTCAAGTGCTAAGGACACACAAGACAGCTCTTGGGTGGTCCATAAGTGATCTTAAGGGCATTAGCCCAGCAAGATGCATGCACAAGATCCTGTTGGAGGATAATGCCAAACCAGTGGTTCAACCACAGAGGAGGCTAAATCCAGCCATGAAGGAGGTGGTGCAGAAAGAGGTTACTAAATTACTGGAGGCTGGGATTATTTATCCTATTTCTGATAGCCCCTGGGTGAGCCCTGTCCAAGTTGTTCCCAAAAAGGGAGGCATGACAGTGGTTCATAATGAAAAAATGAACTGGTTCCTACAAGGACAGTCACAGGGTGGCGTATGTGTATTGACTACAGAAGGCTCAATACAGCCACCAGAAAGGATCATTTTCCTTTACCATTCATAGACCAAATGCTAGAAAGACTAGCTGGTCATGACTATTACTGCTTTTTGGATGGCTATTCAGGCTACAACCAGATTGCAGTAGATCCCCAGGACCAAGAGAAAACAGCATTTACTTGCCCTTCTGGCGTGTTTGCCTATAGGAGAATGCCTTTTGGTCTGTGCAATGCACCTGCAACCTTTCAGAGGTGCATGCTCTCTATCTTCTCAGATATGGTAGAGAAATTTCTGGAAGTCTTCATGGATGACTTTTCAGTATATGGAGACTCATTCAGCTCCTGTCTTAACCACCTATCACTTGTCCTGAAAAGATGCCAAGAGACTAACCTGGTTTTAAACTGGGAGAAATGTCACTTTATGGTGACTGAAGGAATTGTCCTTGGGCACAAAATTTCAAGCAAGGGAATAGAGGTGGATAAGGCAAAGGTAGAGGTAATTGAAAAATTACCACCACCTGCCAATGTTAAGGCAATCAGAAGCTTTCTTGGGCATGCAGGATTCTACAGAAGGTTTATAAAGGATTTTTCAAAAATTGCCAAACCTCTAAGTAATCTGCTAGCTGCTGACACTCCATTATCTTTGATAATGAGTGTCTGCAGGCATTTGAGACCCTGAAGGCTAAGCTGGTCACAGCACCAATTATCTCTGCACCAGATTGGACATTGCCATTTGAATTAATGTGTGATGCCAGTGATCATGCCATTGGTGCAGTGTTGGGACAGAGGCATAACAAGCTTTTGCACGTCATTTATTATGCCAGCCGTGTTCTAAATGACGCACAAAGAACTACACAACCACAGAGAAAGAGTTACTTGCAGTGGTTTATGCCATTGACAAGTTTAGATCCTACCTAGTGGGATCAAAGGTGATTGTGTACACTGACCATGCTGCTCTTAAATACTTACTCACAAAGCAGGATTCAAAACCCAGGCTTATCAGATGGGTGTTGCTTCTGCAAGAGTTTGATATAGAAATAAGAGACAGAAAAGGGACAGAAAACCAAGTGGCTGATCATCTGTCCCGAATAGAACCAGTAGCTGGGGCGTCCCTCCCTTCTACTGAGATCTCTGAGACTTTCCCAGATGAGCAACTCTTTGCCATTCAGGAAGCTCCGTGGTTTGCAGATATTGCAAATTATAAAGCTGTGAGGTTCATACCCAAGGAGTACAACAATGTGCAAAGAAAGAAATTAATTTCAGATGCAAAGTACTACCTCTGGGATGAACCATATCTCTTTAAGAGATGTGCTGACGGAGTGATCCGCAGATGTGTACCCAGAGAAGAAGCACGAAAGATCTTATGGCATTGCCATGGATCACATTATGGAGGACATTTTGGAAGTGAACGAACAGCCACTAAAGTCCTCCAGTGTGGCTTTTACTGGCCTACTCTCTATAAAGATTCCCGAGAGTTTGTGCGTAACTGTGACAGTTGCCAAAGAGCTGGTAACCTGCCTCACGGATATGCCATGCCTCAACAAGGGATATTAGAGATAGAATTGTTTGATGTATGGGGAATTGACTTTATGGGGCCATTCCCACCATCATACTCAAACACTTACATTCTGGTGGCAGTGGACTATGTATCTAAGTGGGTAGAAGCAATTGCTACACCCACTAATGATACCAAGACCGTGCTGAAATTCCTCCAGAAACACATCTTCAGCAGGTTTGGTGTTCCCAGAGTACTAATCAGTGATGGGGGCACTCATTTCTGCAATAGACTACTACACTCTGCTATGGTTAGACATGGAATTAGCCATAAAGTGGCAACTCCGTATCATCCACAGACAAATGGGCAAGCAGAAGTCTCTAACAGAGAACTAAAAAGAATCCTAGAACGGACGGTGATGGCCCGAAGAAAGGATTGGGCAAAGAGCTTGGATGATGCTCTGTGGGCATACAGAACAGCATTCAAGACTCCTATAGGAACCTCTCCATACCAACTGGTGTATGGGAAGGCCTGTCATTTGCCTGTGGAACTGGAACATAAAGCCTATTGGGCAACCAGATTCCTAAACATGGATGCTCAGTTAGCTGGTGAGAAAAGACTGCTCCAGCTAAATGAGCTAGAGGAGTTCAGACTCAATGCCTTTGAAAATGCAAAAATTTATAAGGAAAAGGCAAAGAAGTGGCATGACAAGAGATTGTCAACCAGAGTCTTTGAGCCAGGACAAAAAGTTCTGCTCTTCAATTCCAGGCTCAAATTGTTTCCAGGAAAACTCAAATCCCGGTGGAGGGGTCCGTATGTGATTACAGGAGTGTCACCATATGGATATGTTGAGCTTCAGGATATTGATTCTAACAAGAAGTTCATTGTTAACGGACAGAGAATCAAGCACTATCTTGAAAGAAATTTTGAGCAGGAATGCTCAAAATTGAGACTTGAGTGATTCTTAGCAGAAGTCCAGCTAAAGACAGTAAAGAAGCACTTGCTGGGAGGCAACCCAGTCATTAGGAGGGTATATGATTAGTTCTTACAGAGGCAAGTATCAAAAATGAAGGAATTCACAGAGTTACAGAAGGATTCAGCTCAAAAAGCAGAGAAAATGAGCTTACTGGCGAAAAAAACGCCAGTAAGGGGCATTTTGGGCGTTAAACGCCAGAATGGGCACCATTCTGGGCGTTAAACGCCAGAATGGGCACCATTCTGGGCGTTTAACGCCAGAATGGGCACCATTCTGGGCGTTTAACGCCAGGTGTGCAGCATCCTGGGCGTTCTGAAAAACGCCCAGTGACAAAAGATTTCTGGCGTTTAACGCCAGCCAGGGCACCTGGCTGGGCGTTAAACGCCCAAAAGGGGTAGCAAATGGGCGTTAAACGCCAGAATGGGTGCCATTCTGGGCGTTTAACGCCAGAAAGGTGGGGGGACCACATTTTTGTTTTCAACTCAAATTTTTTCAAACTTTCCTTTTCTCACCCATACTTTTCTACAAAATCACACTTCAATCATTCATCATTCACTTTCAAATCTTTAAAATCAAAACCATTCTTCAAATTTATTTCAAATCAATTACAAACATTGTTCAAAAATTTCACCCTTTTCTCATTTCTGTCCATATCTTCTCAAATCTCCTTTCAAATTTCTCTCTTCTTTTTCGAAAACTCCCCTCCCCACCTTATAAATACACGTTTGGCTCCCTCATTCCATCACACCATTCGAATTTCCTCTTCCTCCCCCTCTCTTCTCTCTTTTCTTTTGCTTGAGGACAAGCAAACCTCTAAGTTTGGTGTGCTTTTCCGTGATCACTAAGCCAAGATTCATCAAGATCATGGCTCCTAAGGGAAAACAAACCAATTTAAGAGGAAAGAAAGAGACTAATCCAAAGAATCTTTGGAATCAAGAGAAGTTCTTAACCAAAGAACATGAAGACCATTATCACAAAATAATGGGTCTGAGGTCAGTGATCCCGGAAGTAAAATTTGATCTGAAAGAAGATGAATATCTGGGGATCCAAGAGCAAATTCGAAACAGAGGTTGGAAAGTTCTAACCAATCCTGAGACAAAGGTTGGAAGGAACATGGTTCAGGAATTCTACTCAAATCTGTGGCTGACAGATAAGCAGAGAATGACTGGAACCGCTTACCATACCTATAGAACCATGGTCAGAGGGAAAGTTATATACTTCCATCTGGACAAAATAAGAGAAATCTTCAAGTTGCCTCAACTGTAAGATGATCCTGACTCCTTTAATAGGAGGATGGTGAGAGTAGATAAAGGGTTGGATCAAGTTCTAGAGGACATATGCCTCCCTGGAACTAAGTGGATAACCAATTCTAAAGGTGTCCCTAACCAACTCAAGAGGGGAGACCTCAAACCAATTGCAAGAGGTTGGCTAGACTTTATTGGGTGTTCCATATTGCCCACTAGCAACCGTTCTGAGGTTACTATCAAGAGAGCAGTGATGATTCATTGCATTATGCTGGGAAAAGAAGTGGAGGTTCATCATGTGATTACTTGTGAGATCTACACAATAGCAAATAGGAATTCCACTGTAACCAAATTGGCCTACCTAAGCTTGATCTCCTTGCTCTGTAAAGAGGCTGGGGTGAAGATGGAAGCAGATGAATTCATACCCATTGAACATCCAATCACCAAGAAGTCAATGGAAGGAGCAAGAAGAGCAGGGGCGTGAAATTCAAGAGATGAAACGCCAAAAGCTCTCCTCTCAAGCTGAGGGAGCATCCACTTCTCAAAATCAAGGTTGTTGAGTCCTAACTCTGTGAAAACCTCTATCATTAGGAGCCTATTGTTTTCGTTTTTTTTTTAAGTTTATTTTGTTTCATCTTATATTTATTTTCTGAATCTTGTTCTTAATTCATAATTAATAAAATTAAAGTTTATGCCTTAAAGCTATGAATGTCTTATGAATCCATCACCTCTCTTAAAAGAAAAATGCTTTAATCACAAAAGAACAAGAAGTACAGGATTTCGAAATTTATCTCTGAAACTAGTTGAATTAGTTTGATGTGGTGACAAAACTTTTTGTTTTCTGAATGAATGCTTGAACAGTGCATATGCCTTTTGAATTTGTTGTTTTTAAGAATGTTAAATTTGTTGGCTCTTGAAAGAATGAGGAGAAAGAGAACTGTTATTGAGGATCTGAAAAATCATTAAACTGATTCTTGAAGCAAGAAAAAGCAGTGAAAAAAAAATTTTCAAAAAAAAAGGGGAGAAAAGAGAAGAAAAAGAAAAAGAAAGAAATAAAGTTGTGAACCAAGGCAACAAAAGTGTGCTTAAGAACCCTGGACACCTCTAATTGGGGACTCTAGCAAAGCTGAGTCACAATCTCAAAAGGTTCACCCAATTATGTGTCTGTGGCATGTATGTATCCGGTGGTAATACTGGAAGACAGAGTGCTTTGGGCCACAGCCAAGACTCATACACTAGCTATGTTCAAGAATCATTATACTTAACTAGGAGAATCAATAACACTATCTGAGTTCTGAGTTCTCATAGATGCCAATCATTCTGAACTTCAAAGGATAGAGTGAGATGCCAAAACTGTTCGGAGGCAAAAAGCTACTAGTCCCGCTCATCTAATTGGAACAATGTTTCTTTGATATTTTGGAGTCTATAGTATATTCTCTTCTTTTTATCCTATTTTGATTTTCAGTTGCTTGGGGACAAGCAACAATTTAAGTTTGGTGTTGTGATGAGCGGATAATTTGTACCCTTTTTGGCATTGTTTTTAGTATGTTTTTAGTATCTTTAGTTAGTTTTTAGTATTTTTTATTAGTTTTTAGTTAAAATTCACTTTTCTGGACTTTACTATGAGTTTGTGTGTTTTTCTGTGATTTCAGGTATTTTCTGGCTGAAATTGAAGGTTCTGAGCAAAAATCTGATCCAGAGACTGAAAAGGACTGCAGATGCTGTTGGATTCTGACCTCCCTGCACTCGAAGTGGATTTTCTGGAGCTACAGAAGCCCAATTGGCGCGCTCTCAACGGCATTGGAAAGTAGACATCCTGGGCTTTCCAGCAATATATGATAGTCCATACTTTGCCCAAGATTTGATGGTCCAAACCGGCGTAGCAAATCAGCATCAGAAATTCCAGCGTTAAACGCCGGAACTGGCATAAAACTTGGAGTTAAACGCCCAAACTGGCATGAAAGCTGGCGTTTAACTCCAGAAAAGGTCTCTACACGAAATTACTTCATTGCTCAGCCCAAGAACACACCAAGTGGGCCCGGAAGTGGATTTTTCTGTCATTTACTCATTTCTGTAAACCTTAGGATACTAGTTTACTACATATAGGATCTTTTGACATTGTAATTGGTACCTTATGACCTCATAACACTTTTTACACGTTTCTTGTACCTTCCACGGCATGAGTCTCTAAACCCCATGGTTGGGGGTGAGGAGCTCTGCTGTGTCTTGATGGATTAATGCAATTACTACTGTTTCTTATTCAATCATGCTTGTTTCCATTCTAAGATATCACTTGCTCTTAACCCGGATGAATGTGATGATCTGTGACACTCATCATCATTCTCAACTATGAACATGTGCCTGACAACCACCTCTGTTCTACCTTAGATTAAGTAGATGTCTCTTGGATTCTTTAATCGGAATCTTCGTGGTATAAGCTAGAACTGATGGCGGCATTCAAGAGAGTCCGGAAGGTCTAAACCTTGTCTGTGGTATTCTGAGTAGGACTCAATGATTGAATGACTGTGGCGTGCTTCAAACTCCTGAAGGCGGGGCGTTAGTGACAGACGCAAAAGAATCACTGGATTCTATTCCGGCCTGATTGAGAACCGACAGATGATTAGCCTATGCTGTGACAGAGCATCAGGGACGTATTTTCACTGAGAGGATGGGAGGTAGCCACTGACAACGGTGAAACCCTACATACAGCTTGCCATGGAAGGAGCCTTGCGTGTTTGATGAAGATGACAGTAGGAAAGCAGAGATTCGGAAGATGGAGCATCTCCAAAGCCTCAGCCTATTCTCCACTACTGCAAAACAAGTACCTTTTTCATGTTCTTTTGCTTTTTACAATCAATCCTGATAATCTCTGATATCCTGACTAAGATTTACAAGGTAACCATAGCTTGCTTCAAGCCGACAATCTCCGTGGGATCGACCCTTGCTCACGCAAGGTATTACTTGGACGACCCAGTGCACTTGCTGGTTAGTTGTGCGGGATTGCAAAAGTGTTATTGCAATTTCGTGCACCAAGTAACATTTCTTGAGATAAGTTAGTTATCTTATCTTATCTTTGAGCGAAGTCACCTTATCTTCAGGCCAGCCGCCTTTAGAGTAGGCTGCGTCCTTTTGTTTGACCCTACTTGGGCCTCTTTGGTGATTTGGCCGACCTCTTTTAGTAAGAGGTCGGTTTCAACCAACCTTTATAAGAGGTTGGTCGTTTAGTCTTCCTTCAACCCGGCTCGCCTAGCTCGACTCATGGTATGAACAGTGCCCCTGCTTGAGCTCAGACCTTTCCATGAGGTCATGCTTTCTGAGCTTTGATCTCTTTGGGAATCTCGTGCTCAAGCATCTTGGTCTCATCCGTACTCTTATGAGTAGGATATTTTAAAATGCGAAGCGTCTTCTTTCTTTCCTTTCGCTCATTTATTGTTGCGTTTTGTTTCTAGAAGAGGTTACTTTCTTGGGAATACGGTTGCGCCTTTAATTCCTATTGATTGGGTTTTTCCATTTCATTTCCCTCTTTGCACTTTGTTTGAAATCAAAGAAAAGGTTTTGCCCTTCGTTTCAATTTCCTTCTTCCTCCCGTGCGTTTCATCTTTTGAACCTCTACTCTTTCTCCTTTGCTTTTGGCAAACATTATCCTTTGCAGCTTAGTGTCCGGGCTTTCAGTGATTCGTCTGACAACTTTTTAGTGTTCTGTAGAACCTTTTTAGTTAGTTCGAACGACTTCTTTATGGCCCTGTTTTGAGATTTTTCCTTTGTTGAATGGGGTCGTTCCCCTTTTAGCTGAGCACGTTCGAGCCTTAAGTTGTTTTTAACCTCATTGGCTTTTATCATTTCCTCGAGGTCGTGCTTACTTTGTGGGGTCGCTCCTTTAGTTGATGTTGACGTGAGCTTTTTAGTCATGTTCCAACAACTTTTTAGGTAGTGTTTCAAGGGAAACCTTTTCTTTATAGTTTGTTTGGATGACCTTTTAGCTCCGTTTTGCATTGTGCATTTGCTTTTTAAGTAGTGTCTTTTTCAAGACTTTGTATCTTTCAGCAAAGCATTCCTGGCCTTTCTTTGGCCTTTGTGAGATGACTTTGTCCCTTTTTAGTGATCCTTTCACCGGTCTGACTTCTCTGTCGGGCCTTCTTAAGTTATTTTTAGTAATCCATTTTTAGTCAGACCTCATCAAGTCGCTTTCTATGGGTTACTTTTTGTAACTTCTTGCATTAACCTGCTTCTATCGCTTTCACCTTGCCGACCTCTTTGTAATTGGGCGATGAATTTGGTTTTCACCTTGCCGACCTCTTTGTAATCGGGCGATGAATTTTTGTGTTTTATGAGCTTAGATTAATTCGTCTTGGTAGGAAACTTTTTAGGGAATCGATAACTTTTATTCAAATGATAATGAGATAAAAACATAAATAAAAGTATGAACATACAAGTGCTTACCCTTATAGGTCGAGTAATTTGGTATATCTGGGCCTGGTACCTCGTTAAAAAACCATTTTAGGAAAAAGAGTGCACTTTTACCTAAGATCTTTATTACTTTCTAACTATAGTACCTTCCTAGATTACAGGCATGCCATGACCTTGGTAGCTCTCGCCCCTCGAGGTTGGACACCTTGTAGTAACCTTTCCTCAATACTTCTACAACTCAGTAAGGTCCTTTCCAGTTAGCTGCTAGCTTCCCTTCTCCTGATCGACCTGCTCCGATGTCGTTTCAGATTAAGATGAGATCGTTAATGGTAAAGCTTTGTTGGACTACCTTCTGATTATATCTTAAAGCCATTCAAAGCTTTAGTGCTTCCTCTCTAATTCGAGCTATTTCTCAGACTTCTGGAAGTAGGTCGAGCTCCTCCCTTTGAATTTGGGAGTTGGCTGATGAGCAGATAATTTATACACTTTTTGGTATTGTTTTTACATAGTTTTTAGTATGATTTAGTAGTTTTTAGTATATTTTTTATTAGTTTTTAAGCAAAATTCATATTTTTGGACTTTACTATGAGTTTGTATGTTTTTCTGTGACTTCAGGTATCTTCTGCTGAAATTAAGGGACCTGAGCAAAAATTTTATTCAGAGGCTGACAAAGGACTGCTGATGCTGTTGGATTCTGACCTCCCTGCACTCGAAATAAAATTTTTGGAGCTACAGGAGTTCAAATGGCGCGCTCTTAATTGCGTTGGAAAGTAGACATCCAGGGATTTCCAGCAATATATAATAGGTTATACTTTTTCCGAGTTTAGACGATGCAAACTGGCGTTTAACGCCAGCTTTCTGCCCTATTCTGGCGTTAAACGCCAGAAACAAGTTGCAAAGCAGAGTTAAACGCCAGAAACAAGTTACAAACTGGCGTTTAACTCCACGGAAGACATCTACACGTGAAAGCTTCAATGCTCAGCCCAAGCACATACCAAGCGGGCCCGAAAGTGGATTTCTACATCATTTACTTATTTATGTAACCCTAGTAACTAGTTTAGTATAAATAGAACTTTTTACTATTGTATTTACATCTTGGATGCATGGATCTTTGATCAGTTTTATGCTATCTTAGACATTGGGGGCTGGCCTCACGGTCATGCCTACCTTATTTTCACTTATGTATTTTCAACGGTGGAGTTTCTACACACCATAGATTAAGGTGTGGAGCTCTGCTATTCCTCGAGTATTAATGCAAAGTACTATTGTTCTTCTATTCAATTCATGCTTATTCTTATTCTAAGATATTCATTCGTACTTCAACCTGATGAATGTGATGATCCGTGACATTCATCACCATTCTCACTTATGAACGCATGCCTGACAAACACTTTCGTTCTACCTGCGAAAGCTAGAGTGTGTATCTCTTGGATTCCTAGTCCACGATGCATGGTTGCCTCTCCTGACAACAGAGCCTTCCATTCCGTGAGATCAGAGTCTTCGTGGTATAGGCTAGAATCCATTGGCAGCATTCATGAGATCCGAAAAGTCTAAACCTTGTCTGTGGTATTCCGAGTAGGATCTGGGAAGGGATGACTGTGACAAGCTTCAAACTCGCGACTGTAGGGTGTAATGACAGACGCAAAAGGATAGTAAATCCTATTCCTGAACGATCGAGAACCAACAGCTGATTAGCCATGCGGGAAACCGTAGAGGACCATTTTCACTGAGAGGACGGAAAGTAGCCATTGACAACGGTGACACCCAACATACAGCTTGCCATAGAAAGGAGTATGAAGGATTGGAAGAAAGCAGTAGGAAAGCAGAGATTCAAAAGGAATGAGGCATCTCCATACACTTATCTGAAATTTCCACCAATGAATTACATAAGTATCTCTATCTTTATTTTATGTTTATTTATCTTTTAAATTATTAAAACTCCATAACCATTTGAAACCGCCTGACTGAGATTTACCAGGTGACCATAGCTTGCTTCAAGCCGACAATCTCCGTGGGATCGACCCTTACTCACGTAAGGTTTATTACTTGGACGACCTAGTGCACTTGCTGGTTAGTTGTGCGAAGTTGTGAAAAAGAGTTGAGATTACAATTGTGCGTACCAAGTTGTTGGTGCCATTGAAATCACAATTTCGTGCACCAAGTTTTTGGCGCCGTTGCCGGGGATTGTTCGAGTTTGGACAATTGACGGTTCATCTTGTTGCTCAGATTAGGTCATTTTATTTTATTTTTAAACTTTTTATTTCTTATTTTCGAAAAATACAAAAAAAATTTCTTCTTTTTCGTTTTTCCAAAATAATTTTTGAAAAATACAAAAAAAATTATAAAATCATAAAATCAAAGATATTTTGTGTTTCTTGTTTGAGTCTAGTGTCAATTTTTAAGTTTGGTGTCAATTGCATATTTTTTAAAATTTGTGCATTTTTTCGAAAAATTCATGCATTGCATTCTTCATGATCATCAAGTTGTTCTTGACAAGTCTCCTTGTTTGATCTTCATATTTTCTTGTTTTGTGTCTTTTGTTGTTTTTCATATGCATTTTCAATTTGCTAGTGTCCATGCATTAAAATTTTCAAAGTTTGGTGTCTTGCATGTTTTTCTTTTCTTAAAAATTTTTCAAAAACAAGTTCTTGATGTTCATCATGATCTTCAAAGTGTTCTTGGTGTTCATCTTGACATTCAAAGTGTTCTTGCATGCATCATTTGTTTTAATCCAAAATTTTTATATGTTGAGTCATTTTGTGGTTTTTCTCTTTCCTCATTAATTTCAAAAAATAAAAAAATATCTTTTTCTTATTTTACTCATAATTTTCAAAATTTTTGGGTTGACTTAGTCAAAAATTTTTAAAATAAGTTGTTTCTTGTTAGTCAAGTCAAGATTTCAATTTTAAAAATCTTATCTTTTCAAAACTTTTTCAAAAATCAAATCTTTTTCATTTTTTTGTTATTATTTTTGAAAATTTTAAAAATTGTTTTTCAAAATCTTTTTCTTAATTTCATTTCAAAATTTCGAAAACTTTACTAACAACTAATGTGATTGATTCAAAAATTTGAAGTTTGTTACTTTCTTGTTAAGAAAGGTTCAATCTTTAAATTCTAGAATCATATCTTTTAGTTTCTTGTTAGTCAAGTAATCAATTTTAATTTTAAAAATCAAATCTCTTTCAAAAATTTGCTTTTCAATCATATCTTTTTATTCATATCTTTTTAAAATCATATCTTTTCAATCATATCTTTTTTAAATCATATCTTTTTTAAACTTTAATTTCAAAATCTTTTCTAACTTCTTATCTTTTCAAAATTGACTTTCAAATCTTTTTCAACTAACTAATTGACTTTTTGTTTGTTTCACTATTTCTCATCTCTTTCAAAACCACCTAACTACTTTCCTCTCTCTAATTTTTGAAAATCACCTCCCTCTTTTTCAAAATCTTTTTATTTAACTAATTGTTTTAAATTTTAATTCTATTCCTTTTTATAAATTCAAATTTTAACTTTAATTAAAAAAAAACAAAAACATTTTTCTTTTCTTTTAGTTAATTTTTGAAAATTCTCTCTCTCTCATCTTCTTCTATTTATTTATTCATTTACTAACACTTCTCTTCATCTTAAAATTCGAACCATCTCTTCCTCTTTGTGTTTGAATTTTTCTCTTCTCCTTCTTCTATTCTTTTCTTCTTCTACTCACATAAAGGAATCTCTATACTGTGACATAGAGGATTCCTCTTCTTTTCTATTCTCTTCTTTTTCACATGAGCAAGAGCAAGGATAAGAACATTCTTATTGAAGCTGATCCGGAACCTGAAAGGACTCTGAAGAGGAAACTAAGAGAAGCTAAAACACAACACTCTGAAGAGAACTTTACTAAAATTTTTGAAAAAGAAGTAGAGATGGCCGAACCCAATAACAATGGTGGAGGTGTAAGGAAGATGCTTGGTGACTTCACTAAACCAAATTCCAACTTCCATGGAAGAAGCATCTCAATCCCTGCCATTGGAGCAAACAACTTTGAGCTAAAGCCTCAATTAGTTTCTCTGATGCAACAGAATTGCAAGTTTTATGGACTTCCATCAGAAGATCTTTTTCAGTTCTTAACCGAATTCTTGCAGGTCTGTGATACTGTTAAGACCAATGGAGTTGATCTCGAGGTCTACAGGCTTATGCTTTTCCCTTTTGCTGTAAGAGACAGAGCTAGAATATGGTTGGACTCTCAACCTAAAGATAGCCTGAACTCTTGGGATAAGCTGGTCACGGCTTTCTTAGCCAAGTTCTTTCCTCCTCAAAAGCTGAGCAAGCTTAGAGTGGATGTTCAAACCTTCAAGCAAAAAGATGGTGAATCCCTCTATGAAGCTTAGGAAAGATACAAGCAAATGACCAAAAAGTGTCCTTCTGACATGCTTTCAGAATGGACCATCCTGGATATATTCTATGATGGTCTGTCTGAATTGTCTAAAATGTCATTGGACCATTCTGCAGGTGGATCTATTCACCTGAAGAAAATGCCTGCAGAAGCTTAAGAACTCATTGAAATGGTTGCAAATAACCAGTTCATGTACACCTCTGAGAGGAATCCTGTGAATAATAGGACACCTCAGAAGAAGGGAGTTCTTGAAATTGATGCTCTGAATGCCATATTGGCTCAGAACAAAATGTTGACTTAGAAAGTCAACATGATTTCTCAGAGTCTGAATGGATTGTAAAATGCATCCAACAGTACTAAAAAAGCATCTTCAGAAGAAGAAGATTATGATCCTGATAACCCTGCAATGGCAGAGGTGAATTACATGGGTGAAGCCTATGGAAACACCTATAATCCCTCATGGAGAAATCATCCAAATTTCTCATGGAAGGATCAACAAAAGCCTCAACAAGGCTTTAATAGTGGTGGAAGAAACAGGTTTAGCAATAGCAAGCCTTTTACATCATCATCTCAGCAACAGACAGAGAATTCTGAGCAGAACCTATCTAGCTTAGCAAAAATAGTCTCTGATCTATCTAAGGCCACTCTAAGTTTCATGAATGAAACAAGGTCCTCCATTATAAATTTGGAGGCACAAGTGGGCCAGCTGAGTAATAAAGTCACTAAAACTCCTCCTAGCACTCTCCCAAGCAATACAAAAGAGAATCCCAAAAGAGAGTGCAAGGCCATAAGTGTGAGTAACATGGCCAAACCTAGAAAGAGTGAAAAGACATTGATTCCTAGTGAGGAAGACCTCCTGAGACATTCACTGACTAATAAGGAGTTCCCAGTTGAGGAACCTAAGTAATCTGAGACTCATCTAGAGACCATAGAGATTCCATTGAACCTACTGCTACCATTCATGAGCTCTGATGATTATTCCTCCTCTGAAGAGGATGAAGATATTACTGAAGAGAAAGTTGCTAAGTACCTTGAAGAAATCATGAAGTTGAATGCCAAGTTATTTGGTAATGAGACTTGGGTGGATGAACCCCCCTTAATCACCAATGAACTAAATGACTTGGTTAGGCAGACATTACCTCAAAAAAAATAGGATCCTGGTAAATTCTTAATTCCATGTACCATAAGCACCATGACCTTTGAGAAGGCTCTGTATGACCTGGGGTCAGTCATAAACTTAATGCCACTCTCTGTAATGGGGAAACTGGAAATCTTTGAGGTACAGGCTGCCAAATTCTCATTAGAGATGGCAGACAAATCCATGAAAAAGGCTTATAGACAAGTAGAGGACGTGCTAGTAAAGCTCAAAGGCCTTTACATCCCTGCTGATTTCATAATCCTAGACACTGGGAAGGATGAGGTTGAATCCATCATCCTTGGAAGACCCTTCCTAGCCATAGCAAAAGCTGTGATTGATGTGGACAGAGGAGAGTTGATCCTTCAATTGAATGAGGACTACCTTGTGTTTAAGACTCAAGGATCTCCCACTGCAACCATGAAGAGGAAGCAAGAAAAGCTTCTCCCAAGGTAGAGTCAAACAAAGCCCCCACAGTCAAACTCTAAGTTTGGTGTTGGGAGGCCATAACCAAACTCTAAGTTTAGTGTTGAACCCCCACATTCAAACACTAAGTTTAGTGTTGGGAGGTTCCAATAATGCTCTGAACATCTGTGAGGCTCCATGAGAGCCCACTGTCAAGCTATTGACATTAAAGAAGCGCTTATTAGGAGACAACCCAATTTTATTTATCTATGTTTTTTTTAGGTTGATGATCATGTGGAGTCACAAAAATAATTGCAAAAATTAAAGAAAAATAAAAAATAGTACACCCTGGAGGAGAAACTTACTGGCGTTTAAACGCCAGTAAGGGTAGCAGAATGGGCGTTTAATGCCCAGTCTGGCACCATTCTGGGCGTTCAACGCTAGAAAGAAGCACCAGACTGGAGTTAAACGCCAGAAAGAAGCTACAATCTAGCGTTAAATACCAGAAATAGGTTACATCTTGGCATTTAATGCCAAGAAAAGGAATAAAAGCTGGCGTTTAATGCCAGAAACAAGCAGCAATCTGGCGTTAAACGCCAGGATTGCACTACAAGGGCGTTTGCACGCCTAAAAGGAACAGGGATGAAATCCTTAACCCCTCAGGATCTGTGGATCCCACAGGATCCCTACCTACCCCTCTTTCTCTCTCACTCACCAATCAAATCATATCCTCTTCCCTATATTCTCTTCACCAATCACCTCCATACCTCTTCCCCAAAAACCTCACCTACCTCACTTTAAAAATTCAAACACTTTTCCCTCCCAAACCCAACCCTAATGACTGAAACCCAACCCTCCCCTCACTCCTATATAAACTCCTCACTACTCCTTCATATTCACACAACACAAACACCTTTCCCCCTCCCTCTTGGCCGAACCACCTATCTCCCTCTATCTCCTCCATTTTCTTCTTCTTCCCCTTCTTTCTTTCTTCTTTTGCTTGAGAACGAGCAAACCTTTTAAGTTTGGTGTGGTAAAAGCATTGCTTTTTTGTTTTTCCATAACCATTTATGGCACCTAAGGCCAGAGAAACCTCTAGAAAGAGGAAAGGGAAGGCAAAAGCTTCCACCTCTGAGTCATGGGAGATGGAGAGATTCATCTCAAAGGTCCATCAAGACCACTTCTATGAAGTTGTGGCCAAGAAGAAGGTGATCTCTGAGGTCCCTTTCATGCTCAAGAAAAATGAGTATCTGGAGATCCGACATGAGATCCGAAGAAGAGGTTGGGAAGTTCTGACCAACCCCATTCAACAAGTCGGAATCTTAATGGTTCAAGAATTCTATGCCAATGCATGAATCACTAGGAACCATGATCAAAGTATAAATCTGAATCCAAAGAATTGGCTTACAACGGTTCGGGAGAAATACTTAGATTTCAGTCCCGAAAATGTGAGGTTGGCGTTCCACTTGCCAATGATGCAAGAAAATGCACGCCTCTACACTAGAAGGGTCAACTTTGATCAAATGTTGGACCAAGTCCTCATGGACATATGTATGGAAGGAGCTCAATGAAAAAGAGACTCAAGAGGCAATCCGGTTCAATTGAGAAGACTACACCTTAAGCCTGTGGCTAGAGGATGGTTGGAGTTCATCCAACACTCTATCATTCCTACTAGCAACCAATCTGAAGTGACTGTGGATCGGGCCATCATGATCCATAGTATCATGATTGGGGAGGAAGTAGAAGTTCATGAGATCATACCTCTAGAACTCTACAAGGTGGCTGACAAGTCATCCACCTTGGCAAGGTTAGCCTTTCCTCATCTCATTTGTCATCTATGCAATTTGGCTGGGATTGACATAGAAGGAGACATCCTCATTGAAGAGGACAAGCCCATCACTAAGAAAAGAATGGAGCAAACAAGAGAGCTCATTCATGGACATCAACAAGAGCATGAGGAGGATCCTCATCAAGAAATCCCTGAGATACCTCAAGGGATGTAATTTTCTCCACACAACTATTGGGAACAACTCAACACCTTCTTGGAAAGCTTGAGTTACAACATGGACCAACTAAAGGTGGAGCACCAAGAGCACTCCATCATTCTATATGAGATTAGAGAAGATCAAAGAGCTATGAGGGAGGAGCAACAAAGGCAAGGAAGAGACATAGAGGAGCTTAGGTGTTCCATTGGTTCTTCAAGAGGAAGACGCCACCCACACTAAGGTGGACTCATTCCTTAATCTCTTTGTCTATTTATTTTCTGTTTTCGGTTTTTAAGCTTCATGTTTGTCTATGTTTATGTCTTCATTACATGATCATTAGTGTCTAGTGTTTATGTCTTAAAGCTATGAATAATTCCATGAATCCTTCACATATCTTAAATGAAAAATGTGCTTAATTACAAAAGAACAAGAGGTACTTAGATTTCAAATTTTATCTTGAAATTAGTTTAATTATTTTGATGTGGTGGCAATACTTTTTGTTTTCTAAATGAATACTTGAACAGTGCATATTTTTTATAGTGAAGTTTATGAATGTTAAAATTGTTGGCTCTTGAAAGAATGATGAACAAAGAGAAATGTTATTGATAATCTAAAAAATCATGAAATTGATTCTTGAAGCAAGAAAAAGCTGTGAAAAAAAAGTAGAAAAAAAATGGCGAAAAAAAAGAGAGAAAGAAAGAAAAAGAAAAAGCAAGCAGAAAAAGCCAATAGCCCTTTAAACCAAAGGCAAGGGTAAAAAGGATCCAAGGATTTGAGCATTAATGGATAGGAGGGCCCAAGGAAATAAAATCCAGGCCTAAGCGGCTAAATCAAGTTGTCCCTAACCATGTGCTTGTAGCATGAAGGTCCAAGTGAAAAACTTGAGATGGAGTGGTTAAATTCGTGACCCAAAGCAAAAGAGTGTGCTTAAGAACTCTGGACACCTCTAATTGGGGACTTTAGCAAAGCTGAGTCACAATCTGAAAAGGTTCACCCAGTTATGTGTCTGTGGCATTTATGTATCCGGTGGTAATATTGGAAAACAAAGTGCTTAGGGCCACGACCAAGACTCATAAAGTAGCTGTGTTCAAGAATCAACATACTGAACTAGGAGAATCAATAACACTATCCAAAATTCTAAGTTCCTATAGATGCCAATCATTCTAAATTTCAAAGGATAAAGTGAGATGTCAAAACTGTTCCGAAGCAAAAAGCTACTAGCCCCGCTCATCTAATTGGGACTAAGTTTCTTTGATATTGTGAGATTCATTGTATATTCTCTTCTTTTTATCCTATTTTGTTTTCAGTTTCTTGGGGACAAGCAACAATTTAAGTTTGGTGTTGTGATGAGCAGATAATTTATACGCTTTTTGGCATTGTTTTTACATAGTTTTTAGTTTGATTTAGTAGTTTTTAGTATAATTTTATTAGTTTTTAAGCAAAATTCACATTTCTAGACTTTACTACAAGTTTGTGTATTTTTTTTTGTGATTTCAGGTATTTTCTGGCTGAAATTGAGGGACCTGAGCAAAAATCTGATTCAGAGGCTGACAAAGGACTGCTGATGCTGTTGGATTCTGACTTCCCTAGACTTTTCCCGAGTTTAGACGATGCAAACTGGTGCTTAACGCCACCTTTCTACCCTATTCTGGCGTTAAACGCCAGAAACAAGTTGCAAAGCAGAGTTAAACGCCAGAAATAAGTTACAAACTGGCGTTTAACTCCAAGGAAGACCTCTACACGTGAAAGCTTCAATGCTCAGCCCAAGCACACACCAAGTGGGCCTGGAAGTGGATTTCTGCATCATTTACTTATTTATGTAACCCTAGTAACTAGTTTAGTATAAATAGAAATTTTTACTATTGTATTTACATCTTGGATGCATGGATCTTTGATCAGTTTTATGCTATCTTAGACATTGGGGGCTGGCCTCACGGTCATGCCTACCTTATTTTTACTAATGTATTTTCAACGGTGGAGTTTCTACACACCATAGATTAAGGTGTGGAGCTCTGCTGTTCCTCGAGTATTAATGCAAAGTACTATTGTTCTTCTATTCAATTCATGCTTATTCTTATTCTAAGATATTCATTCGCACTTCAACTTGATGAATGTGATGATCCGTGACACTCATCACCATTCTCACTTAAAAACGCATGCCTGACAAACACTTCCGTTCTACCTGTGAGAGCTAGAGTGTGTATCTCTTGGATTCCTGGTCCACGATGCATGGTTGCCTCTCCTGACAGCAGATCCTTCCATTCCATGAGATCAGAGTCTTCGTGGTATAGGCTAGAATCCATTGGCTGCATTCATGAGATCCGAAAAGTCTAAACCTTGTCTGTGGTATTCCGAGTAGGATCTGGGAAGGGATGATTGTGACGAGCTTCAAACTCGCGACTGTAGGGCGTAGTGAGAGACGCAAAAGGATAGTAAATCCTATTCCTTCACGATCGAGAACCAACAGCTGATCAGCCATGCGAGAAACCGTAGAGGACCATTTTCACTGAGAGGACAGGAAGTAGCCATTGACAATGGTGACACCCAACATACAGCTTGCCATAGAAAGGAGTATGAAGGATTGGAAGAAGGCAGTAGGAAAGCAGAGATTCAAAAGGAATGAGGCATCTCCATACACTTATCTGAAATTTCCACCAATGAATTACATAAGTATCTCTATCTTTATTTTATGTTTATTTATCTTTTAAATTATTAAAACTCCATAACCATTTGAATCCGCCTGACTGAGATTTACAAGGTGACCATAGCTTGCTTCAAGCCGACAATCTTCGTGGGATTGACCCTTACTCACGTAAGGTTTATTACTTGGACGACCTAGTGCACTTACTAGTTAGTTGTGCGAAGTTGTGAAAAAGAGTTGAGATTACAATTGTGCGTACCAAGTTGTTGGCGCCATTGAGATCACAATTTCATGCACCATTGGCGTCTTCATTGTAGAGGATCATTCTGGGAGATCCTTCTTCTATTTCCACTAGAATCATTGCCTCCATTCCATACGCAAGTCGGAAGGGTGATTCTCCTGTGGTTGAATGTGGGGTTGTTTGATATGCCCATAGGACTTTTGGGAGTTCTTTAGCTCAAGCTCTCTTTGCGTCCTGTAGCCTTCCTTTTAACCCAGCCAGTATGACTTTATTAGCAGCTTCTGCCTGTCCATTGGCTTGTGGGTGTTCTACAGATGTGAATTGGTGCTTTATTTTTAGGTCAGCTACCAATTTCCTAAAACCTGTATCGGTAAATTGAGGGCCATTATCAGTGGTAATGTTTCTATATAGGAATTTCTGACTTCTTTGGGCGGTAGCAGTAGCTAGTGGCTCTGTTTCAATCCATTTTGTGAAGTAGTCTATGCCTACAATGAGAAACTTGACTTGCCCTGAACCCTGGGAGAAGGGCCTGATGAGGTCGAGTCCCTATTTTGCGAATGGCCAGGGTGATGTAACACAGATGAGTTCTTCAGGTGGAGCTATGTGGAAGTCGGCATGCTTCTGGCATGATGGGCATTTCTTGATGAACTCTGTTACTTCCTTTTGTAAGGTCGGCCAGTAGGAACTAGCTCGGAGTACCTATTTTGAAAGCGCTCGTGCTCCCAGGTGGTTGCCGCACATACCACTGTGTACTTATTCCAAGACTTCCCTTATATCAGAGGCCGGCACGCATTTTAGGAGGGGTGTTGAAATCCCTCTCCTATATAGGATGTTGCCCATTATAGTGTAGTACTGTGCTTCTCGTAGTAGCCTTTTTGCCTCCTTTTTATCTGTGGGGAGAGCTTCAGACTTGAGATAGTTGATTTTGGAGGTCGTCCATCCTTGATCCTGACCTGATATGGTTAAGACCTTTTCTTCCTCCAAGATTGATGGACTTTACAATGTTTCTTGGATGAGGCTTCTATTATTGCCCCCTGGTTTGGTGCTGGCTAGTTTTGAAAATGCATCAGCTTGGGCATTTTGTTCCCGAGGTATGTGTTGGACCTCATATCCCCCAAATTGTCCAAGTTGTTCTCTAGTTTTGCCTAGGTATCTTTTCATAGTGGGATCCTTAGCTTGGTAGTTCCCTTCTATTTGTGAGGTGACTACTTGTGAATCACTGAAGATGGTAAGCTTTTGAACTCCTACCTCCCTAGTCAGCCGTAAGCCAGCCAATAATGCCTCGTATTCATCTTCGTTATTTGAGGCAGGGAACTCAAATTTTAAGGAGAGCTTAATTTGGGTCCCCTGGTCACTCTCTATAATTACACCTACGCTACTTCCGGTCTTGTTTGAGGAGTCATCTACGTAGAGATTCCGTTTTGTAGGAGTTCCCGGCGTGTCAGTGTACTCGGCAATGAAGTCGGGCAGATACTATGATTTGATGGCGGTCCGAGCTTCATATTAAAGATCGAATTCGGATAGCTCGACTGCCCACTATAGAATTCTTCCAGCTAAGTCTATTTTCTGTAGGATACCTTTTATGGGTTGGTTGGTCCGAACTCTGATAGTGTGAGCTTAAAAGTATGGGCGGAGTCGTCGAAAAGTGAGTATGAGGGCGTAGGCGAACCTCTCTATCTTTTGATAGTTTAGTTCGTCCCCTTGTAGGGCCTTGCTGATGAAGTAGATGGGTTGTTGCCCACTTTCGTCTTTTCTGACTAGTGCTGAGGCTGTTGTCTGACTTTCCATTGCGAGGTATAATATGAGTTCTTCACTTTTCCGTGGTCGGGTAAGAATGGGTGGTTGCCCCAAGAATTTTTGAAATCTTGGAAAGCTTGTTCGCACTCTGTTGTCCATTCAAACCTCTTTTCCTTCCTTAATGTTGCATAAAAGGGAAGAGATCTTATAGCTGATCTGGCTAAAAATCTGGATAAGGCTGCTAGTCTTCCATTGAGTTGTTATACCTCTTTGACACAGGTTGGACTTTTCATGTTGAGTATACCTGGCATTTATTTGGGTTTGCCTCAATTCCTCTCTGGGTGAGCATGAAGCCCAAGAATTTACCAGCTTCTACCACGAAGGTGCACTTTGCGGGATTAAGTCACATCCCATGCTTTCTTATGGTGTCGAATACTTTGCTAAGGTCAGATAACAATGATTCCTCACTTTGTGTTTTTACCAGCATATCATCTGCGTAAATCTCCATTAGCTTTCCGATGTGGTCGGCAAAGACTTTGTTCACCAATCTTTGGTATGTAGCTCCTGTGTTTTTGAGTCCGAAAGGCATGACTATATAGCAATAGTTCGCTCTTGGGGTTAAGAACGAGGTCTTTTCTTGGTCAAGTGGATACATTGGAATTTGGTTGTATCTTGAATAAGTGTCCATAAAGGAGAGGTATTTATATCTAGAGGAGGCATCCATTAGAGCGTCTATACTTGGGAGCGGGTAGGGGTCTTTTGGACAGGCCTTATTGCGGTTGGTGTAATCGGTACACATCCGCCACTTTCCATTTGACTTTTTTACCAAGACGATGTTGGCTAGCCACAAGGGGTACTCGACCTCCCTTATGAACCCCGCCTTGAGTAGGGCTTGTACCTACTCTTCCACAGCTTGGGATCTTTCTAGGCCAAGTTTCCTATGCTTCTGTTGCACTGGACGAGATCCGGGATATACTGCCAGTTTATGGCACATTAGCTCGGTATCTATGTCGGGCATGTCTGCAGCTTTCCATGCAACGAGATCGGCATTATCCTTTAGGAACTATATCAGTAGCTCCTTTAGGTTTCCCTCTAAGGCTGCCCCTATATTTGTTATTTTATCTCGGGTATCTCCGATCTGGACTTCTTCGGTCTCACCTTCAAGTTGTGGACGAAGTTCTTCGTGAGCTCGAAGTCCCCCGAGTTCGATGGTGTTGATTTCTTCTCCTCTGGGGTTGCCCTTAAGGTTCAGACTTTCATTGTAACAGCGTCACATGAGCTTTTGGTCTCCTTTTATCATGGTGATCCCTTCTGGAGTTGAGAACTTCATGCACAGATGTGGAGTGGAGACTACTACGGCGAGCTGGTTCAAGGTTGTCCGACCTATTAGGGCGTTATACGCTGAGCTCACGTTGACTACGATGTAGTCTATGCTTAGTGTCCTTGATTGGGTTCCTTTTCCAAAGGTTGTATGCAGTGAGATGTATCCTAGTGGTTGAATTAGGGTGTCTCCGAGTCCGAACAAGCTATTCGGATATGCTCTGAGCTCTTTTTCTTGTAAGCCGAGTTTGTCGAAGGCAGATTTGAACAAGATATCAGTGAAATTCCCTTGGTCTACCAACGTTTGGTGGAGATTAGCATTGGCGAGTATGACGGTAATGACCATGGGATCATCATGCCCCGGGATGATGCCTGTTGCATCTTCTTGGGTAAAGGTAATAGTGGGGACGTCGGGTGACCTGTCCCCTTCTCTAATATTATATGGATATCCCTCCTCTGGCAAATCATCCATTTATCATATGAACATGTCTCTCAGGGGTGTGAGGTGGATGTTTAACTCGTCTGACCTCTTCATCCCTTCTTCTCTTTCTTGGTTCATCTGCTTTATTGGCTAAGAACCGATCTAGTCACCCTTCTCGTGCCAACTTCTTTATGACATTCTTTAGGTCGAAGCACTCGTTGGTAGAATGTCTGTAGATTCAATGGTATTTGCAATACTCCGTCCGACTACCTCCTCTTTTGTGTTTTATTGGGCGGGGCAGTGGGATCTTCTCAGTGATGCATATCTCTCGGTAGACATCCACAAGAGACACCCGAAGAGGGATGCAGTTGTGGTATTTTCTAGGTTTCTCAGTGGGTTTGTCTTCTTTCTTCCTGGATTCTTTATCCTTGTCCCGAGGTGGGTAGGAAAATCCGGCTTTTGAGCTATCTCCCAATCAGGAGTTCTCCTCCATGTTGATGTATTTTTCCACTCTTTCTTGAACCTCATTTAGAGATGTTGGGTGTTTTTTGGATATTGAGTGGCTAAAAGGTCCTTCTCGTAGGCCATTGATGAGACCCATGATGGATGCTTCTGTTGGCAGACTTTGTATATCCAGACATGCCTTGTTGAATCTTTCCACGTAGTTACAGAGGCTTTTTCGATCTCCTTGTTTAATCCCTAACAGGCTAGGGGCATGCTTGGCTTTGTCTTTCTGGATGGAGAATCTAGTTAGGAACTTTTTGGCGAGGTCATCGAAGCTTGCTATTGACCTTGGCGGCAAACTGTCGAACCACTTTATTTCCGTCTTGGTTAGAGTAGTTGGGAAAGCTTTGCATCGAATGGCGTCTGAGGCATTTGTGAGATACATCCTGCTTTTGAAATTGCTAAGATGATGGCTTGGATCAGATGTACCATTCTATGGGGTCATGTCAGGAGCTTTAAAGTCCTTTGGGACTTTAGCTTTCATGATTTCTTTGGTGAATGGATCTTGGTCCTTATGGGGGCTATCTTCGTGACTGGATCGAGCAATTTTAGCTTTGAGGTCGGCCTCAAGCTTTAGGAGCTTGTCCTCTAGCTCTCGGTGCCGTCTTGTTTCTCTCTGGAGGTCTCTCTCAGCTTTCCGCTGATGCTCAGCCTCTTTTTTGAGCTATTTGAGACGATCCTGCTGTTCTCGGAGAGCATCTAATATTTCTGTATTTGGGGGTTGCTTATCCTCCCCATTTTGAGGTGTGTCTTTAGAGGTGACGTCCGCGTTTTTGTTTGGTGTTCTGTCCACCAAACCAGAGTTGTGATCGTTGTCATGGTCGTCCGCCATGGTGATGGGATGACTTCCAGGATCCCTGGAAATGGGGCCAATGTTCCGAGGGTTACCTGAAACTGAAGGTCGATCTCGGACGATATCTTTTGTGCTGGTTTGTGCTGGTCGGTGCTGCTGTGTCCGACCTAGTAGGGTTGGAGATGCTGCTGATCCTTCATCACCCGAGGGTGGTGGTACCTACAAGAGACGCCGATTCTTAAGTTAGCACGTGCTTTAGGCAGGTTTTTTGTGTAGAATCAGAGTATGAGTTATACCTGGGTGCTCCAGTGTATTTATAGTAGTATAGAGTGACCTTTCTTGAGATAAGTTGGTTATCTTATCTTATCTTTGAGCGAAGTCACCTTATCTTTCAGGCCAGCCACCTTTAGAGTAGGATGCGTCCTTTTGTTTGGGCCTACTTGGGCCTCTATGGTGATTTGGCCTACTTCTTTTAGGAAGAGGTCGATTTCAACCAACCTTTATAAGATGTCGGTCGTTTAATCTTCCTTCAACCCAGCTCACCTAACTCGACTCATGGTATGAACAGCACCCTTAGAAGTTTCACTGAATTTTTTCATAATTGAAACAAGATCATTATAAAAGGACCACATATAATGTTAGTGTTCATACCCTGGGCCGAGCTGTCCGACCCGGGATGTTCTACAGGCAAAGCGACCGACCTCTTCAGGTCAGGACAACCCGACCTCTTCTCAAAGAGCTCGGCCAAGTCACAGAAAAGCCCAAACAAAGGGTCCAAATAGGGGAACGCACCCCAAATCCAAGGGCAGCCCAAGCCCATAGAGATAAAGGCGGTTCCCTTAAAAGATGACCTCACTTAAAGATAAGATAAAGATAAGATAAGATAACTAACTTATCTTATCCACAGAAGGCCACATCTCACCATTATAAATACACTGGAGCACCCAGGTATAACTCAAACTCTGATTCTACTCAATACCTTCTTAATACCCTTGCTAACTTAAGCATTGGAGTCCCTTGCAGGTGCCCCCCACCCTCCGGGGACGAAGGATCAGCACCATCATTAAGTCCAACAAGTCAGACATACCAACTCCGGCCGCCACACACCTACCGGACACGTCGGCTCCGACAAGCACAGAAGATCTCACCCGAGATCGACCTACAGTTTCAGGTAAACCCCGGGACATTGGCGCCGTTGCCGGGGAACCTGGAAGTTATCCCAATAAACATGGCGGATGACCATGACAACGACCACGATTCAGGTTTGGAAGACAGAACGCCGCATAAAAACGCGGACACAATACTCAAAGATACTTCAGAAACCAATGGAGACAAAAATTCATCAAATTCAGGAGTAATAGAAGCACTTCAAAATCGATTGGAGTAACTTGAGAAAGAAGCCCAAAATCGACGCGAAAAAGAAGAAGACCTACGCCGGGAGATAAGGCGGCGCCGAGAATTAGAAGATAAGCTTATAAAACTCGAAGCTGATCTCAAAACTAAAGCTACTCGACCATCCACAGAGGAAAACTCTCAGAAAGATCAAGATCCATTCACCAGAGAAATTATGAAAACTAAAATTCTAAAAGATTTCAAGCTTCCGGATATGACTCTATATAACGGCACCTCGGACCCCAACCATCATCTCAGCAACTTCAGAAGTAGAATGTACCTCACAGATGCCTCAGATGCAGTTCGCTGCAAAGCCTTTCCAACAACTCTCACCAAGACAGCCATTAAATGGTTTGACAATCTACCTCCAAAATCCATCTCGAGTTTCGACGATCTGGCCAAGAAGTTCTTGGCCCGATTCTCCATACAAAAGGACAAAGCCAAACACGCACCGAGCCTACTTGGGATCAAGCAAGGAGATCGGGAAAGCCTTCGTAACTACATGGAAAGATTCAACAAAACATGCATGGACATACAAAGTCTACCAACAGAGGCTGCCATTATGGGCCTTATAAATGGTCTACGAGAAGGACCATTTAGTCAATCTATATCAAAGAGATACCCAACATCTTTAGACGAAGTACAAGAACGGGCACAAAAATACATCAACATGGAGGAAAACTCTCGACTTATCGAAACCTCAAGGTTCGGCTCTACCTACCGAGATAAAGAATCCAAGAAAAAGGAAGATCGCTCCGGAGAAAAAATCAAAAAATATCATAACTATAATCCTCTTAGGGTATCCTTGGTAGATATTTACAAAGAAGTCTTCCATACAGAGAAAATCCCTCCAGCTCGACCGCTTAAAGGCAAAAGAGGAGGAGGAAACCAGAATGAATACTGTGAGTATCACCGACTTCGAGGGCATTCCACCAACGAATGCTTCGACCTGAAAAACGTCATAGAAAGACTAGTAAGAGAAGGAAAGCTAGATCGATTTTTGGCCAATCGGGATGACGAACTAAGAAAAAGAAGAAGGGATGAGGATGTTGGACGATCTGAACGATCACCTCGCACACCGGAAAGACATGTTCACGTTATACATAGCGGATTTGCCGGAGGAGGAATTTCCAAATCATCCCGAAAGCGACACCTCAAAGAAGTATACCACGTCGAAGGAAAAAAGGAAGTCCCAGACATCCCAGCCATCACGTTTACCAAGGAAGACGCATCCGGAATCATCTCGGGACACGACGACCCCATGGTCATTACAATCATACTGGCAAATGCCAACCTTCACCGTACATTAATTGACCAAGGAAGCTCTGCAGACATCTTATTCAAAACTGCCTTCGACAAACTCGGTCTAGACGAAAAAGAGCTAAGAGCATACCCGAACAGCCTGTTCGGACTAGGAGATGCCCCAGTTCAACCGCTGGGATACGTATCACTGCATACAACCTTCGGAAAGGGGAACCAATCCAGAACACTCAAGATAGACTACATCGTGGTCAATGTAAGCTCAGCCTACAATGCCTTAATAGGTCGGACAACGTTAAATCAACTCGGAGCAATAGTTTCAACCCCACATCTATGTATGAAATTCCCAACTGCGGAAGGGATAGCTACGATAAAGGCAGATCAAAAAATGGCACGTCGCTGTTATAACGAAAGCCTAAACCTCCGAGGTGAAGGAGGAGAGTTCCATACAATCGAGCTCGGTGGAGGTCAGAGGCGAGAAGAATTCCAGCCACAATCCGAAGGAGAAGTAGAAAAAATCCAGATCGGAGACACCCTGGATAAAACAACTAATATTGGCACGATCCTGAAAGGAGACATAAAGGAATCACTAATACGGTTCCTACGAGATAATGTCGATCTCTTCGCATAGAAAGCTGCCGATATGCCAGGTATTGATCCCGAACTAATGAGCCACAAATTGGCAGTCTATTCGGGATCCCAGCCGGTACAACAAAGACGAAGAAAACTTGGACCAGAACGAGCTCAGGCTGTAGAAGAACAAGTACAAGCGTTACTGGAGGCCGGGTTTATAAGGGAAGTCAAATATCCACTATGGCTAGCAAACGTCGTTTTGGTGAAAAAGTCGAATGGGAAGTGGCGAATGTGCACCGACTACACCGATCTCAACAAAGCCTGCCCAAAAGACCCCTATCCACTCCCAAGCATCGATGCTCTAGTGGATGCTTCATCAGGATATAAGTATCTCTCATTCATGGACGCATATTCAGGGTACAACCAAATCCCCATGTATCCACCAGATCAAGAAAAAACCTCGTTCTTAACACCGAAAGCAAACTACTGTTATATCGTGATGCCTTTTGGTCTCAAGAACGCAGGAGCTACTTATCAAAGGCTAATGAATAAAGTTTTCGCAAATCATATCGGAAAAATCATGGAAGTTTATGTAGACGATATGTTGATAAAGACACAAAGCGAAGATACATTGTTATCCGACCTGACTCAAGTGTTTTCCACTATCAGGAAACACAACATGCGACTCAATCCTGCAAAATGCACCTTCGCAGTAGAAGCCGGCAAATTCTTGGGCTTCATGCTCACACAAAGGGGGATTGAAGCAAATCCAGACAAGTGTCGAGCCATACTCAACATGAAGAGCCCAACCTGTATCAAAGAAGTACAACAACTCAACGGAAGGTTGGCCGCCCTATCCCGATTCTTAATAGGAGCTGCGATAAGATCTCTTCCCTTCTATACTACTTTAAGAAAGGGAAAACAGTTTGAATGGACAACAGAATGCTAGCAAGCCTTCCTAGACTTCAAGGAGTTCTTAGGACGGCCACCCATCCTATCTCGGCCATGAGAAGGAGAACCGCTCATATTATATCTCGCAGTAGGGAGCCAAGCAATAGCCTCAACACTAGTCAGAGAAGATGAGCATGGGCAAAAACCCGTCTACTTCATTAGCAAAGCGCTACAGGGATCCGAACTAAACTACCAGAAAATAGAAAAGTTTGCCTACGCTCTGATCCTCACATCCCGACGGCTTCGCCCGTATTTCCAAGCGCATACCATTAAAGTTCGAACCAACCAACCCATAAAAGGAATATTGCAGAAAATAGATCTAGCAGGAAGAATCCTACAATGGGCAATCGAGTTATCCGAATTCGATCTCCAATACGAGGCGCGTACGGCGATCAAATCACAACACCTAGCCGACTTCATCGCAGAATTTACAGACATCCCGGAAATTCCCCTAGAATGGAACATATACGTAGACGGATCCTTGAATAAAACAGGAAGTGGTGCGGGTGTAATAGTTGAGAGTAACCAAGGAACTCAACTTGAGCTCTCCCTTAAATTCGGATTCCCGGCCTCAAACAACCAGGCAGAATACGAAGCACTATTAGCCGGTCTGAAGCTGGCCAGGGAGGTGGGAGCTCGAAAACTCAACATCTACAGTGACTCACAAGTCATCACCTCACAAATAATAGGAAGCTACCAAGCCAAAGATCCAGCCATGAAAAAATACTTGGATAAAACCAAAGAACAGCTCGGACAACTCGGGGAATATAGAATCCACCACATACCTCGTGAGCAAAATGCCCGAGCTGACGCCCTTTCAAAATCAGCCAGTACCAAACCAGGAGGCAACAACAGAAGCCTCATCCAGGAGGTATTACAGAACCCATCAATAGCGGAAGAAGAAAGAATCCTAGCCATAATAGGCCGGGATCAAGGATGGATGACCCCCATAATAAATTACCTCAAAACAGAAGAACTCCCTACAGATGAAAAAGAGGCAAAGAGGTTGAAAAGGGAGGCACAGTACTACATTATCATAAACAACACGCTGTACAAAAGAGGAATATCAACACCTTTACTAAAATGCGTACCAACTTCTAACACAAAGGAAGTCTTGGAGGAAGTACACAGCGGCATCTGTGGAAATCATCTCGGAGCGCAAGCTCTCGCTAAAAAGATACTCCGGGCGGGATTCTATTGGCCAACTCTACAAAAGGAGACTACAGAATCTGTAAGGACATGTCCACCATGCCAGAAACATGCCAACTTTCACATTGCCCCACCAAAAAATCTCATTAGCGTGACCTCACCCTGGCCATTTGCGAAATGGGGACTCAACCTTCTCGGACCCTTCCCACAGGGATCGGGACAAGTAAAATTCCTCATAGTAGGAGTAGACTATTTCACAAAATGGATCGAGGCAGAACCCCTGGCCAACGCCACCGCTCAAAGAAGTCGAAAATTCCTATATAGGAACATCATTACGAGGTTCGGAGTACCATATTCCATCACCACAAACAACGGTACCCAATTCACAGAGGCAGGCTTTAGAAAATTGGTGGCCGACTTGAACATAAAACACCAGTTCACCTCCGTCGAACATTCCCAAGCCAACGGACAAGCCGAAGCGGCCAACAAAGTCATATTGGCCGGACTAAAGCGAAGGCTATAAGAAGCAAAGGGAGCCTGGGCCGAGGAACTTCCACAAGTCCTATGGGCGTATCGAACAACACCCCATTCTACTACAAACGAATCACCATTCCGACTAGCATACGGAGTGGAGGCAATGATTCCAATAGAAATCGAAGAAGGATCTCCCCGAGTAGTCCACTACAATGAACAAGCAAACTTCCAACTTCAGAGAGAAGAGCTCGACATGTTACCCGAAATCCAAGAAAGAGCTCGGATCAGGGAAGAAGCTCTAAAGCGACGAATGGCCTCCAGATACAATCAAAAGGTAGTATCGAGAAGTTTCACAGAGAATGATCTCATCCTAATCAGAAATGATATTGGAACAACTCGACCCGGAGAAGGAAAACTGGCAGTAAACTGGAAAGGACCTTACCGAGTCATTGAAGTACTGGGGAAGGGCTACTACAGACTGTCTGAGCTTGATGAAAGCGAGCTTCCTCGATCATGGCACGCCTGCAACCTAAGAAGGTACTACAGTTAAGAAAGGTAAAAGGATCTCACTAAGTGGATGCGCTCTTTTTTTCTGAAAAGGTTTTTTAATGAGGCACCATGTTGAGTTCTAGGAACAAGGGAATTCCCACATGTATACATTTGCATTTTTTCTTTGAAATAAAGCTTATTTAGATATTCTACACGATTCCAAGACGCATTAATCTAAAGTATTCATCGTCCAATTATAAAGCAATAGGTCGACAGAAAGTGAAAAATAAATTCACTGCGCGGCCACGATAAAAACAATCGTCCGATAAAGGTGAAAACGCGATTCATCCAAAGGACGATCTAAAGACGCCAACCATTTTCTACAAATCGGCAAAGATGAACACAGAATAATGTAAGAAATTATCGAAAGCAATCCAAAAAAAGAACCTGACGAGGTCTTACGGATAGCTAATATAATAACTTAAAAGACTGGCCGACATTCAGAAATCAGACATAACAAAGTTATAAGTAAACCCTGGAAAGAGGTCTGGCCAACCCTATTAAAGAGGATTACTTTAACTTAGAAGGGCCTGACATAACAAAGTCAGCCCAAAACTAAAAAGTTATACAAGTAGTCCCTGAAAGAGATCTGACAAAAGATCCAAGAAAGAGGACTACGAGAAATAACTTAAAGGAGACCGACATAACCAAATCGGACTCCTACCATTAAAAAAGTTATACAAGTAGACCCTGAAAGAGATCTGACAAAAAGATCCAAGAAAGAGGACTACGAGAAATAACTTAAAGGAGACCGACATAACCAAATCGGACTCTTACCATTAAAAAAGTTATACAAGTAGACCCTGAAAGAGATCTAACAAAAGATCCAAGACAGAGGACTACGAGAAATAACTTAAAGGAGACCGACATAACCAAATCGGACTCCTATCATTAAAAATTTATACAAGTAAGTCCCTAAAAGAGATCTGACAAAGATCCAAAAAAGAGGATTACGCTATAACTTAAAGGAGACCGACATAACGAAGTCGGACTCCTGCTACTGAAAAGGTATAATTCAGAAGAGACCGACCTAATTGAAGTCGGACTCCTATGAGCAAAGTAATCCCTGAAAGAGACCTAACGAAGATCTAGAAATAAAGGGAATCAACACAAAGAAATCAAAAATACCTACAAAAACGAGAAAACAAGTCGGATCCACACAAATACAGAAGATCCAAGCGATAAGCACGAGGCGATCCAAAAAAAATTGCAAGGACCAACATTCTCAGAAAATAGAAGAGAATATCAAAAACCTTGATATGATCTACAAAGTTCAAAAGCCTCAGAGGCCATCAAAAAGGGTAACGAGCTATTTTTGTTTTTCAAAAAGGTTGCCAAACAAAACAACTAGAAAACGTCAGCAAATAAAAGTTTCAAGAACCCACAAGCCGGGCCAACTAAACATGAGAACCCAGAAAAAGATCAACAAACATCAGGAGCATCTTTGGCAGTATCAGGACAAGGAGAAGGAGGACGAGTCTGAATAGGCACAGCATCTACAGTCCCATCCTCCTGGTTCAGAACTTGGCAATCCGAATCAGGTACAACTGGGGGAACAGAGGTAGTCGACACTTTGGCAGTGGACACAGGAGGAGGATCAACGTCATCATCACCCTCGTCATCAGGGACAATCTTGCCGTCTCTGACAACATTATCTAAACTGAAAAGGGTAAGATCGGCCTCGGGAGCAATGACCCGAACTTGCTCCTTCAAGTTCTCGTAAGCAGCAGTCACGCTACCGACAAGATGACCTTGGAGCTCAGAATAATCCTCCCGAGCACTGTCCAACTCCCCCCTCAGGCGCATCATCTCCCGATAAGTTGTAACATAACTATCTTTATGCATTTGAGCTGTGTCCTCGGCCAACCTCAAAGAAGCCACCAATGAAAGGGAACTCGCCTTCTCATTCTCTAGATCCTTCTCTAACTTGGTCACCTTTAATTCAAGCTCCTCCTTCAGCCCCTTCATCCGGTCAAACTCTTGCTTTGCCTCCTCCATAAATGCCTTGGTGGGATGAAGAGGGAGACTTTGAGCAGTCCAGTGTATAGCGGCCGACATAAACGCCATCTGCACGTGATTCCGGGCCATAAATTCCAAATGATGGAGGATGGACACATCATCCATCGAAAGGGTACCATAGGGCCCAATTTGCTGGTCTATGAACTCGATGGCATTGAAGTCAGGGGCATTAAGGTCGAAGGGCTCAACCGTCTTTTGTTTCTTACTTGGAGGGGCAGCAGATGGAACGGCAGAAGCAGGATGCGGATCCGCCAAGCAGACCCGAGGTGTCGGAATCGCTTTCTTCACTATAGGAGAGATCGGCACCGATGGCTTCTCGCGTACTTGGGAGGACCCCTCTCCAGCCGCCTTAGCAGCAATGTTCCTGGCAGCAGTCGCCTTTTGCGCCCTCTTAAAGGCCTTCATGGATTCGTTATTCTTCATTGCCTCTGCAAATAAAACAGAAGTCAAGCTACAAATCGAACAAGTCGGAAATACAGCTACAAGTAAAACTAAACAGATAGCAAAATACAAGATACCCAGTTCAGTTCGAAGAAGAGAAGGATTGGTTAGAAATTTCTTTGTATCGAAATGGGGAGGCTGACCCCAGCGCTCTTCCAAAACAGTCACAAAGGCCCGCTCAGCCTCATCCAACATGTCCCAAGAATACCTGCAGACCCTCACATCTTTTTGCCATTCCAGGGGAAAGGCAGGCTCATCATTTTCGTCCAGAAAAAAGGGGCAAGCTCCTTCAACAGCTCGGAGCTTGAAGAAGTAGTTTTTAAAATCACGGAATGACTCGTCAAACATGGAAAAGACCTTTTTTCCCTGGGTAGAGCGAAAGGAGACCCAAGCTGCCTTCTTTTTTACCACTCCGGGCTTAGTCAAGACAAACAGATAGAAAAAGAGAGATTGGGAAGCAGGGATACCAAAACCATTGCACAATAATTGAAAAATCTTTATAAAACCCCAGGAATTAGGGTGAAGTTGAGAGGGGACAATATTACAAGACCATAACAGGTCAGTTTCAAATTGAGTAAAAGGAAGAGTAATACCCAGCGGACCAAAGAAAAAGTCATAAACATAAAAGAAAGGGCGACCATCAACAACCCGAGTTGAAAAACAGACTCTCTCATCAGAAGAAGGAGGGACAAGTTCATAGTTCTTCTCATCACCAGAATTGCTACAAACGCTATGAAATTGCCTAAGCTGAGAACAAAACTCAGAATCAGCCAGCGAAACACACAGGAGAACCATGGAGTCCACCCAATCGGCCATACCCGCAGGAACCTGGGAAGGCATCTCTATAATGTTATTTCGGGAAGACATGAGGCCAACTAAATCCTACAAAAAAGAAAAGAAAAGTGGATTACTTAAAAACATCTCGGACATGGGTCAAAACGTCTCAAACGGACGGATTAACCAAAAAAGGGAAAACCCCAAGACTCAAGAGACGAAGTCTTGGAGCATCCCTTGGAGGCAGTAAACAAGAAGGGCCCTCAAAATCATTTCTACAATCTACATCTCGACACTCATCAGAATAAAGTCCAGAAAAGAAAGCAAAGGAAGCCAAAAAAGGCAAAAAATCCACCCTTCTACAGTTTATCAGGAAAAGCGTTGCTCCTACAGTTTACCAACACTACTGCTACTGTTCACAAGAACACCAAAAAGGCCAATGAAAAATAGCAAAGGCACAAAATCAAATCAATCGCCCAAAGCACAGACAGAAACAGCGGCAACATGCAAAAGAAAAAATTCAAGGAAACAAAAGATTCGCACCGAAAAAGAGAAAAAACCATAGCATGCAACAAGTCAAGCACGATAAAAACAGAAAGATCCAAACTTTCTCCAAAGGGAAGATCAAAAGGAAAAAATCCATCGCAAAAATCAGAAAAGAAACAAGGATGGGACTAACCTGGAGAATAGAAGAAAACCTCGAAAGAAAGCTGAAAAGCAGAAAGCAACAAAGCCACCCCCTCGAAATAGAAGAACGCAAAGACAGAAGGAGAAAATGTGGAATCAGCCCTCTTCTGAAAACACAGTAGCAGAACAGACGTCACAAAGAAGAAATTACAAAAGCTCTGAGCAAGAAACAGAAAATGAGAGAGAAAAGGGAGGGGTTACAGAGAAAAGTGAAGAAGAGAAACCGTTTTTTGATTAAAGAGATTCAAAATAAAAGCCAAAGAGAGAATGGGGCAATTAATGCCAATTAAATGCGGATATTAAAAACTACTTGCGTTCCCAAAAAAGCGCTAATACAAAAAATGCGTGCTTTTAGAGGAAAACGTTCTACATTCAAAAGGACTCTACAGAGAAAGGAATCGACAAAATGCTTGAGTTCGACTTCACTGAAGAAAGGACCGAAGTCAAGGACTCGGCCTCAAAAAGAGAAGACCGAGCTCAAGTAGGGGCACTGTTCATACCCTGGGCCGAGCTGTCCAACCCGGGATGTTCTACAGGCAAAGCGACCGACCTCTTCAGGTCAGGACAACCCGACCTCTTCTCAAAGAGCTCGGCCAAGTCACAGAAAAGCCCAAACAAAGGGTCCAAATAGGGGAACGCACCCCAAATCCAAGGGCAGCCCAAGCCCATAGAGATAAAGGCGGTTCCCTTAAAAGATGACCTCACTTAAAGATAAGATAAAGATAAGATAAGATAACTAACTTATCTTATCCATAGAAGGCCACATCTCACCATTATAAATACACTGGAGCACCCAGGTATAACTCATACTCTGATTCTACTCAATACCTGCTTAATACCCTTGCTAACTTAAGCATTGGAGTCCCTTGCAGGTACCTCCCACCCTCCGGGGACGAAGGATCAGCACCATCATTAAGTCCAACAAGTCGGACATACCAACTCCGGCCGCCACACACCTACCGGACACGTCGGCTCCGACAAGCACAGAAGATCTCACCCGAGATTGACCTACAGTTTCAGGTAAACCCCGAAACAGTTAGCTTATAACTATCGAGTATAATACAACTTCCATAAATATGAAAATAAGATACTCAACCTAATAAACAAGGAACACCTATACAATACAACTTTAACAGTCTAGAAAATAAAGTTAACAACAAACATAAGTCATCACCGATGGTAAAAATCCTGATAGTGAATCCGATTCCCGGTACCACACGGCATAGGCTGAGTCTAGCGTTGAAGTCGGGTAGGTTGATGGTCTGCATGAGACATGGGCTAGATAGCAGGATCCTGTGGCTGCTGCAGATATGGTGGTAGAGGTGGGATGATACATCCAAAAAAGCCATACTAGAACCAAATATAAGACTAAACAAAGTGCCACTGGCATGGAGTAAAAAACTAGAATTGAATATAAGACTAAAAAACTAAAGTGAAAAACTCCCCTAATATGAGAACAATGAATTTGGAGCCGAGACACTAGCACTGGCTCCACTACGGTATGAGCATCTACTTCAGCTATGACCCTCACCTTCATAAAGCCTACAATGCCTAGGACCACGAAGATCACGCATATCCATCTCGTTCAACAAGCAAGTTTTTTTTAGGACGACCTTTGGTCACTCGCTTGAGGGGGGAATTGGGTACTAGTCTTGTTTCTTGATGCACACACCATGTTGTTAGGTTTTCTAGTGGCCTAAATCGGGTTATGTATGCCTTTCGAATCTATTCCATCGTATATACCTTATGTACATACTATTTCCAATCCAATGTTGGTTCGCACAACAGGAAAAGACATGGCAACAAGAAATTCAATCCACCTGAAATTAACCATAATCACAATGTCATTGACAGAGATTCACTACAAACTTCACATCACTGGGCATCTCGTGTACTTCAAAGACCTTGTTCTTCCTATCAAATAAGTTTACTTGAATATTTTCCGCTTCGCGTTGATTTGACTGAATTTTCTCTGTTGCATATTCAAAGAATAGATGAACTGTACCTATACAAGCCTCAGCCTCAACTCTCTTCATTGTGAATAATGCATTTAGCCTATAAAAGGTTGCCTTAACAAGGGCTGTGATGAAAAGATTGCGTGCCCATTTCAATACTTTGTTAATGTACTCCACTAGGTTCGTGGTCATACGGCCCTAGCGATGTCCGTCATCATATATCAAGGCATGCTGCGACTGAAGAATATTATCGAGCCACTACTTGTAGGCTACACCCGACTCACAATATCTTTGGTAACACATGTTGAATTCACACATTGTTCTAGAATAGCCTACCACAAAAAAACAACGCAAGCCAGGTAATACATAACGTTGTAGCTAGTTATTCACCATCATCCATATAATGTAAAAGTTTGTAATATATTTACCTATATTGATGATCAGCTTCTGCATATACGGTGCTTTGAACCTCCTCAAGAAGTTAGATACTATGTGTCTGATGTAAAATATGTGAATGACTCTCGGATATTTACAAGCTCAATTACTACGACCTACAACTGAAATAATGGACTCATGTCGATAAGAGATAAGACCAACACCATCTTGATTAACCACATGTATACGTAGATTGCTAAGAAAAAAGTGCCAGACATCAGCAATCTCACCTTCGACTATAGAAAATGCAAGAGGCACAATATTTTCTTTGCTTTCTTATGATACTACAACTAAAAAGAGCCCTTTTATATTTTTCATACAAGTGTGTGCCGTCTATATGTACCAACGGCTTGCAACTTCTGAATGCGTTAATACAAGGGTGAAAATCCCAGAAGACTCGCGTCAGAATCCAGAGATCCTCAACCAACTTATCCCCTAAATAAGCATATGTAATTTCATACTCAACAGTTGTTGATTGTTCTTTGCAACCATTTCTACAAACCATGTGGCAAAGCTTCATAAGAAGCTTCCTACACACCAAATATCTTTTCAACTGCCTTTCACTTAGCCAACCATGCTTTACGATAACTTATCGTATAGTTAAACTTAATTGTACTTTTGCAATGATAGATTTCACCTTCAAAGATAGGTCCGATTCAACCAATAGCTTTATCGCTTCTACAATTGTATCAGAGTCTAGTTTCGCATGATCTTGAAACATGGTAGATCTGGTGCACGTGTGACTACTGGTATACCTCCTTATCACCCAAAAATACTGTCTTTGTATAAGACTAACTCTGATAAGTCAATCACAACTTGTTCCGTATTGTAAGCAATCACAGTCTCTCTATAATCAAACTCCATTTTGACAACAAATTCACCGTCTGCGAGAATAAGGGCTGCACCAATAACAACACAAAATAAATCTAAATACAACAACAACAACAACAACAACAACAACAACAACAATAATAATAGTCATCATGATATTATTAGTAATAATAATCGTGACTGTGTAATAATAATAATGTAAATAATAATACAAAAAAATAAATTAGAAATAATAATAATAATAATAATAATAATAATAATAATAATAATAATAATAATAATAATAATAATAATAATAATAATAATTACCTATATTGATATATTCACGAAATTTCGGTGCATGCATAGTGTTCCGAGGGTTACCTGAAACTGTAGGTCGATCTCGAACGACATCTTCTGTGTTGGTCGGAGCCCACGTGTCCGGCAGGTGTACAGCGGCCGGAGCTGGTGTGTCCGACTTGTTGGACTTGGTGGTGGTGCTGATCCTTCGTCCCCGGAGGGTGGGGGTACCTGCAAGGGACTCTGATGCTTAAGTTAGCAAGGGTATTAAGCAGGTATTGAGTAGAATCAGAGTATGAGTTATACCTGGGTGCTCCAGTGTATTTATAATGGTGAGATGTGGCCTCCTGTGGATAAGATAAGTTAGTTATCTTTATCTTATCTTTATCTTATCTCTTAATGAGGTCATCTTTAAGGGAACCGCCTTTATCTCTACGGGCTTGGGCTGCCCTTGGATTTGGGACGTGTTCCTCTATTTGGGCCCTTTGTTTGGGCTTTCCTGTGACTTGTCCGAGCTCTTTGAGAAGAGGTCGGGTTGTCCTGACCTGAAGAGGTCGGTCGCTTTGTCTGTAGAACATCCCGGGTCGGACAGCTCGATCCAGGGTATGAACAGTGCCCCTGCTTGAGCTCGGTCTTCTTTTTCGAGGCCGAGTCTTTGACTTCGGTCCTTTCTTCAGTGAAGTCTGATGAGCGGATAATTTATACGCTTTTTGGCATTGTTTTTAGGTAGTTTTTAGTAAGTTTAAGCTACTTTTAGGGATGTTTTCATTAATTTTTATGTTAAATTTACATTTCTGGATTTTACTATGAGTTTGTGTGTTTTTCTGTGATTTCAGGTAATTTCTGGCTGAAATTGAGGGACTTGAGCAAAACTCTGAAAAAAGCTGACAAAAGGACTGCTTATGCTGTTGGAATCTGACCTCCCTGCACTCGAATTGGATTTTCTGGAGCTACAGAAACTCAAATGGCGCGCTCTCAACGGCGTTGGAAAGTAGACATCCAGAGCTTTCCAGCAATATATAATAGTCCATACTTTATTCGGAAATTGACGACGTAACTTGGCGTTGAACGCCAAGTACATGCTGCTGTCTGGAGTTAAACGCCAGAAACACGTCAAGATCCGGAGTTGAACGCCCAAAACACGTTATAACTTGGAGTTCAACTCCAAGAAAAGCCTCAGCTCGTGGATAGATCAAGCTCAGCCCAAGCATACACCAAGTGGGCCCCGGAAGTGGATTTATGCATCAATTACTTACTCATGTAAACCCTAGGAGCTAGTTTATTATAAATAGAACTTTTTACTATCATATTCATATCCTGGATTGTATTTGGAATCCTGTGATCACGTTTTGGGGGCTGGCCATTCGGCCATGCCTGAACCTTTCACTTATGTATTTTCAACAGTGGAGTTTCTACACACCATAGATTAAGGGTGTGGAGCTCTGCTGTACCTCAAGTTTCAATACAATTACTATTACTTTTTATTCAATTCTCTTTTATTCTTATTCCAAGATATACGTTGCACTTCAACTTGATGAATGTGATGATCCGTGACACTAATCATCATTCTCACCTATGAACGCACGTGATTGACAACCACTTCCGTTCTACTTTAGGCCGGGCGCATATCTCTTAGATTCCCCAACAGAATCTTCGTGGTATAAGCTAGATAGATGGTGGCATTCATGAGGATCCGGAAAGTCTAAACCTTGTCTATGGTATTCCGAGTAGGATTCTGGGATTGAATGACTGTGACGAGCTTCAAACTTCTGAAGGCTAGGCGTGATGACAAGCGCAAAAGAATCAAGGGATTCTATTCCAACCTGATTGAGAACCGACAGATGATTAGCCGTGCTGTGACAGAGCATAGGAACGTTTTCACTGAGAGGATGGGATATAGCCATTGACAACGGTGATGCCCTACATACAGCTTGCCATGGAAAGGAGTAAGAAGGATTGAAGGAAGAGTGAGTAGTGAAGTAGAGTTTCAAGAGGATTCTAGCATCTCCACACGCCTATCTGAAATTCCCACTATTGATTTACATAAGTATCTCTATCCTATTTTATTTTTTGTTTATTTTTATTAATCATATTTGATTTTCTAAATTCCATAATTTTATCCTCCTGACTGGGATTTACAAGATGACCATAGCTTGCTTCATACCAACAATCTCTGTGGGATCGACCCTTACTCACGTAAGGTATTACTTGGACGACCCAGTACACTTGCTGGTTAGTTGAACGGAGTTGTGTCCACACATAAGTGCCATAATAATGATTCCATACAACAACAAAGAATACTACATTGATGTGATCACAATTTCGTCCACCAAGTTTTTGGCGCCGTTGCCGGGGATTGTTCGAGTATGGACAACTGACGGTTCATCTTGTTGCTCAGATTAGGTAATTTTCTTTTCAAAAATCTTTTTCAAAATTTTTCTTTTATTTTTCGTTTTCCTAAACTTTATTTTCGAAAAAATTAATAAAAATTCAAAAAAATTCATAAAATCATAAAAATAAAAATTATTTTGTGTTTCTTGTTTGAGTCTTGAGTCAATTTTTAAGTTTGGTGTCAATTGCATGCTTTAAAAATTTTTCTTGCATTTTTTCGAAAATCCCATGCATTCATGGTGTTCTTCATGATCTTCAAGTTGTTCTTGACAAGTCTTCTTGTTTGATCTTGATGTTTTCTTGCTTTGTGTTGTTTGTTGTTTTTCATATACATTTTTCGTTTGTTAGAGTCCATGCATTAAAGATTTCTAAGTTTGGTGTCTTGCATGTTTTCTTTGCATTAAAAATTTTTCAAAAATATGTTCTTGATGTTCATCATGATCTTCAAAGTATTCTTGGTGTTCATCTTGACATTCATAGTGTTCTTGCATGCATCATGTGTTTTGATCCAAAATTTTCATGTTTTGGGTCATTTTTATGTTTTTCTCTCTCATCATTAAAAATTCAAAAAAATTCAAAAAAATATCTTTTCCTTAATTTTCTCCAAATTTTCGAAATTTTGGGTTGACTTGGTCAAAAAATTTTAAAAATTAGTTGTTTCTTACAAGTCAAGTCAAATTTTCAATTTTAAAAATCTTATCTTTTCAAAATCTTTTTCAAAAATCACATCTTTTTCATTTTTTTTATAATTTTCGAAATTTTTTTTTTAAAAATATTTCTCAAAATCTTTTTCTTATCTTTTACATCATATTTTCGAAAATACAATCAATAATTAATGTTTTGATTCAAAAATTTGAAGTTTGTTACTTTCTTGCTGAGAAAGGTTCAATCTTTAAGTTCTAGAATCTTATCTTGTAGTTTCTTGTTAGTGAAGTAAATAATTTCAAATTTTTAAATTAAATCTTTTTTATCTCTTATCTTATCTTTTTCAAAAAAAAAATAAAAAAATTTTTTTTATCTTTTTATCTTATCTTTTTTTTATTTCAAAATATCTTATCTAAACTTCTTATCTTCTTATCTTTTCAAATTTGATTTCAAATCTTTTTCAATCAACTAACTAACTTGTTGTTTGTTTCTTATCTTTTTCAAAACCACCTAACTACTTTTCCCTCTCTAATTTTCGAAAATATCTCACCTCTTTTTCAAAAATTCTTTTTGTTTTAAATTTTAATTTTAATCTTATCTTATCTTTAATTTTCAAAAATTACTAACCCCTTTTTCAAAATTATTTTCGAAAATTCTCCCTCTCTTTTCTTATTTTATTTAATTAATTATTTACTAACACTTCTCTTCACTTATCTTCATCTAAAAATCCGAACCATTCTCCTTTCCTTATCCCCTTTCTTTTTCTACTAACATAAAGGAATCTCTATACTGTAACATAGAAGATTCCTCTTCCTTTTCTTTTTCTCTTCTCTTTCATATGAGCAGGAATAAAGAAAAAGGCACTCTTGTTGAAGCAAGGAAGAGACATAAAGGAGCTCAAAAAGCACCATTGGACCTTCAAGAAGGCGCCACCCTCACTCAGGTGGACTCATTCCTTGTTCTTATTTTCTCTGCTTTTTTGGTTTTTATGCTTCATGTCTATCTAATGTTTGTGTCTTTATTACATGATCATTAGTAGTTAGTAACTATGTCTTAAAGCTATGAATAGATTCCATTAATCCTTCACCTCTCTTAAATGAAAAATATTTTAATTCAAAAGAACAAGAAGTACATGAATTTCGAATTTATCCTTGAATTTAATTTAATTATATTGATGTGGTGACAATACTTTTTGTTTTCTGAATGAATGCTTGAACAGTGCATATGTCTTTTGATCTTGTTGTTTATGAATGTTAAAACTGTTGGCTTTTGAAAGAATGATGAACAAAGAGAAATGTTATTAATGATCTGAAAAATCATGAAATTGATTCTTGAAGCAAGAAAAAGCAGTGAATGGCGAAAAAAAAATTGGCGAAAAAAAAATAGAAAGAAAAAGAAAAAGCAAGCAGAAAAAGCCAGTAGCCCTTAAAACCAAAAGGCAAGGGTAAAAAGGATCCAAGGCTTTGAGCATCAATGGATAGGAGGGCCCAAGGAAATAAAATCCAGGCCTAAGCGGCTAAATCAAGCTGTCCCTAACCATATGCTTGTGTCATGAAGGTCCAAGTGAAAAGCTTGAGACTGAGTGGTTAAAGTCGTGATCCAAAGCAAAAAGAGTGTGCTTAAGAGCTCTGGACACCTCTAACTGGGGACTCTAGCAAAGCTAAGTCACAATCTGAAAAGGTTCACCCAGTTATGTGTCTGTGGCATTTGTGTATCCGGTGGTAATACTGGAAAACAAAATGCTTAGGGCCACGGCCAAGACTCATAAGTAGCTGTGTTCAAGAATCAACATGCTTAACTAGGAAAATCAATAACACTATCCAAAATTCTAAGTTCCTAGAGAAGCCAATCATTCTAAACTTCAAAGGAAAAAGTGAGATGCCAAAACTGTTCAGAAGCAAAAAGCTACAAGTCCCGCTCATCTAATTAGAATTAATATTTCATTGATATTTTGAAATTTATAGTATATTCTCTTCTTTTTATCCTAATTGATTTTCAGTTGCTTGGGGACAAGCAACAATTTAAGTTTGGTGTTGCGATGAGCGGATAATTTATACGCTTTTTGGCATTGTTTTTAGGTAGTTTTTAGTAAGTTTAAGCTACTTTTAGGGATGTTTTCATTAGTTTTTATGTTAAATTCACATTTCTGGATTTTACTATGAGTTTGTGTGTTTTTCTGTGATTTCAGGTAATTTCTGGCTGAAATTGAGGGACTTGAGCAAAACTCTGAAAAAGGCTGACAAAAGGACTGCTGATGCTGTTGGAATCTGACCTCCCTGCACTCGAATTAGATTTTCTGGAGCTACAGAAACTCAAATGGCGTGCTCTCAACGGCGTTGGAAAGTAGACATCCAGAGCTTTCCAGCAATATATAATAGTCCATACTTTATTCGGAAATTGATGACGTAACTTGGCATTGAACGCCAAGTACATGCTGCTGTCTGGAGTTAAACGCCAGAAACACGTCAAGATCCGGAGTTGAACGCCCAAAACACGTTATAACTTGGAGTTCAACTCCAAGAAAAGCCTCAGCTCGTGGATAGATCAAGCTCAGCCCAAGCATACACCAAGTGGGCCCCGGAAGTGGATTTATGCATCAATTACTTACTCATGTAAACCCTAGGAGCTAGTTTATTATAAATAGAACTTTTTACTATCATATTCATATCCTGGATTGTATTTGGAATCCTGTGATCACGTTTTGGGGGCTGGCCATTCGGCCATGTCTGAACCTTTCACTTATATATTTTCAACAGTGGAGTTTCTACACACCATAGATTAAGGGTGTGGAGCTCTGCTGTACCTCAAGTTTCAATATAATTACTATTACTTTTTATTCAATTCTCTTTTATTCTTATTCCAAGATATACGTTGCACTTCAACTTGATGAATGTGATGATCCGTGACACTCATCATCATTCTCACCTATGAACGCGCGTGATTGACAACCACTTCCGTTCTACTTTAGGCCGGGCGCATATCTCTTAGATTCCCCAACAGAATCTTCGTGGTATAAGCTAGATAGATGGCGGCATTCATGAGGATCTGGAAAGTCTAAACCTTGTCTATGGTATTCCGAGTAGGATTCTGGGATTGAATGACTGTGACGAGCTTCAAACTCCTGAAGGCTGGGCGTGATGACAAGCGCAAAAGAATCAAGGGATTCTATTCCAACCTGATTGAGAACCGACAGATGATTAGCCGTGCTGTGACAGAGCATAGGAACGTTTTCACTGAGAGGATGGGATGTAGCCATTGACAACGGTGATGCCCTACATACAGCTTGCCATGGAAAGGAGTAAGAAGGATTGAAGGAAGAGTGAGTAGTAAAGTAGAGTTTCAAGAGGATTCTAGCATCTCCACACGCCTATCTGAAATTCCCACTATTGATTTACATAAGTATCTCTATCCTATTTTATTTTTTGTTTATTTTTATTAATCATATTTGATTTTCTAAATTCCATAATTTTATCCTCCTGACTGGGATTTACAAGATGACCATAGCTTGCTTCATACCAACAATCTCTGTGGGATCGACCCTTACTCACGTAAGGTATTACTTAGACGACCCAGTACACTTGCTGGTTAGTTGAACGGAGTTGTGTCCACACATAAGTGCCATAATAATGATTCCATACAACAACAAAGAATACTACATTGATGTGATCACAATTTCGTCCACCAAAGTCGAACTCAAGCATTTTGTCGATTCCTTTCTTTGTAGAGTCTTTTTTGAATGTAGAACGTTTTCCTCTAAAAGCGCGCGCTTTTGTATTAGCACTTTTTTTTTGGGAACGCAAGCGGTTTTAACATCCGTATTTAATTGGCATTAATTGCCCCATTCTCTCTTGGCTTTTATTTTGAATATCTTTAATCAAAAAGCGGTTTCTCTTCTTCACTTCTTCTCCGTAACTCCTTCCTTTACTCTCTCATTTTCTGTTTCTTGCCCAGAGTTTGTAGTTTCTTCTACTGCGTTTTTGGAAGAAGGCTTTTTCCACAATTTTTCCTTCTGTCTTCGCATTCTTCCTCTTCGAGGGGATGGCTTTGTTGCTTCTGCTTTTCAGCTTTCTTCGAGGTTTTCTTCTGTTCTCCAGGTTAGTCTCATTTCGTGTTTCCTCGTTTATTTCTGATTTTGCGATGAGGTTTTCCTTTTGATCTTCCTTTTGGAGAAATTTTGGATCTTTCTGTTTTTATCGTGCTTGACTTGTTGCATGCTCTGGTTTTTTCTCTTTTTCAGTGCGAATCTTTTGTTTGCTTGAATCTTTTTCCTTTTGCATGTTGCCGCCGTTTCTGTTTGTGCCTTTGGCTGATGATTTTTGCTTGATTTTGAAAAGTTCGTGCCTTTGCTGTTTTTCCATTTTGGCCTTTTTTGGTGTTCTGACAAACTGTAGCAGTAGTGCTGGTAAACTGTAGAAGCAATGCTTTTCCTGATAAACTGTAGAGGGGTGGACCTTTTGCGTTTTTTTGCTTCCTTTGTTTTCTTTTCTGGATTTTATTTTGACGAGTGCCGAGATGTAGACTGTAGAAATGATTTGAAGACCTTTCTTGTTTACTGCCTCCAAGGGATGCTCCAAGACTTTTTATCTTGAGTCTTAGGGTTTTTCCCTTTTTGGTTTATCCGCCCGTCGAGATGTTTTGACCCATGTCCGAGATGTTTTTAAGTAATCCACTCTTCTTTTCTTTTTGTAGGATTTAGTTGGCCTCATGTCTTCCCGAAATAACGTTGTAGAGATGCCTTCCCAGGTTCCTGCGGGTATGGCCGATTGGGTGGACTCCATGATTCTCCTGTGTGTCTCGCTGGCTGATTCTAAATTTTGCACTCAACTTAGGCAGTTTCATAGTGTCTGTAGCAATTCTGGTGATGAGAAGAACTATGAACTTGTCCCTCCTTCCTCTGACGAGAGAGTCTGTTTTTCAACTCGGGTTGTTGATGGTCGCCCTTTCTTTTATGCTTATGACTTTTTCTTTGGTCAGCTGGGTATCACCCTTCCCTTTACTCAATTTGAAATCGACCTGTTATGGTCTTGTAATGTTGCCCCTTCTCAACTTCACCCCAACTCCTGGGTTTCATAAAAATTTTCCAATTGTTGTGCAATGGCTTTGGTATTCCTGCTTCCCAATCTCTTTTCTTCTATTTGTTTGTCTTGACTAAGCCTGGAGTGGTAAAAAAGAAGGCAGCCTGGGTCTCCTTTCGTTCCACCCAGGGAAAGAAAGTTTTTTCCATGTTTGACGAGTCATTCTGCGATTTTAAAAACTATTTTTTCAAGGTCCGAGCTGTTAAAGGAACTCGCCCATTTTTTCTGGATGAAAATGATGAGCCTGCCTTTCCCCTGGAATGGCAAAAAGATGTGAGGGTCTCCAGGTATTCTTGGGACATGTTGGATGAGGCTGAGTGGGCCTTTGTGACTGTTTTGGAAGAGCGCTAGGGTCAACCTCCCCATCTTGATACAAAGAAATTTCTAACCAATCCTTCTCTTCTTCAAACTGAACTGGGTATCTTGTGTTTTCTTTGCTATCTGTTTATGTTTACTTGTAGCTATATTTCTGACTTGTTCGATTTGTAGCTTGACTTCTGTTTTATTTGCAGAGGCAATGAAGAATAACGAATCTATGAAAGCTTTTAAGAGGGCGCAGAAGGCGACTGCTGCCAGGAATATTGCCGCCAAGGCGGCTGGGGAGGGATCCTCCCTAGTGCGCGAGAAGCCATCAGTGCCGAGTTCCCCCGGGGTGAGGAAGGTGATCCCAACACCTCGGGTCCGTTTGGTGGACCCTCACCCTACTTCTGCCGCTCCATCTGCTGCCCTTCCAAGTAAGAAGCAAAAGACGGTCGAGCCCTTCGATCTCAATGCCCCTGACTTCAATGCTATTGAGTTTATAGATCAACAAATTGGGCCCTACGGTACCCTCTCAATGGACGACGTGTCCATCCTCCATCATTTGGAATTTATGGCTCGGAATCACGTACAGATGGCGTATATGGCGGCCGCTATACACCGAACTGCTCAAAGTCTCCCTCTTCATGCCACCAAGGCATTTATGGAGGAGGCAAAGTAGGAGTTTGACCGGATAAAGGGGCTGAAGGGGGAGCTTGAATTAAAGGTGACCAAGTTAGAGAAGGATCTAGAAAATGAGAAGGCGAGTTCTCTTTCACTGGCAGCTTCTTTGAGGTTGGCCGAGGACACAGCCCTGATGCATAAGGAGAGTTATGTTACGACTTATCGGGAGGTGATGCGCCTGAGGGAGGAGTTGAACAATGCCCGGGAGGATTATTCTGAGCTCCAAGGTCATCTCGTGGGTAGTGTGACTGCTGCTTACGAGAACTTGAAGGAGCAAGCTCGAGTCATTGCCCCCGAGGCCGATCTCACCCCTTTCAGCCTGGACAATGTTGTCAGGGATGGCAAGATTATCCCTGATGACGATGGTGATGATGATGCTGATCCTCCTCCTGTGTCCTTTGCCAAAGTGTCGACTTCTTCTGTTCCTCCGGTTGCGCCTGATTCGGATTGCCAGGTTCTGAACCGGGAAGATGGAACTATAGATGCCTTTCCTATTTAGACTCGTCCTCCTTCTCCTTGTCCTGATGATGCCAAGAAAGTTCCTGAAGCTTGTTGATCTGTAGCTGGCCCGGCTTGTGGGCTTTTGAAACTTTTTTATTTAATTGCTGACACTTCTAGCAACTTTGATATTTTGAACAATAGCTTGCTGTCTTTTGATAGTAGGTTTTGGTGGCCTTTCACGGCTTTTTTTAAAAAAAAGTAGTTTTTTTTTTACTTGGCCTTTTCTTCTGTTTTCTGCTGATGTTGAGATCTTGCAGCTCGACCTCCTCGGATTGTATTATTGTTTGTAGCTTTTGATCCTTTGAGGTTGTGACTCAGGGGTCCAACTTGTTTCTTGACGGGTCTTTTGCGTTGGTCCCTCTTTCAGATCTCTTTCAGGGACTACTTTGGCATCTTTTAAGTGATAGGAGTCCGACTTGGTTGTGTCGGTCTCCTTTAGGTTATTTTTCGTAGTCCTCTTTCTTAGATCTTTGTCAGATCTCTTTCAGGGACTATTTGTATAACTTTTTTAGTGATAGGAGTCCGACTTGGTAGTGTCGGTCTCCTTTAAGTTATTTTTCGTAGTCTTCTTTCTTCGATCTTTGTCAGATCTCTTTCACGACCTACTTGTATAACTTTTTAGTGATAGGAGTCCGACTTGGTTGTGTCGGTCTCCTTTAAGTTATTTTTCGTAGTCCTCTTTCTTGGATCTTTGTCAGATCTCTTTCAGGGACTACTTGTATAACTTTTTTTAGTGATAGGAGTCCGACTTGGTTGTGTCGGTCTCTGATGAGCGGATAATTTATACGCTTTTTGGCATTGTTTTTAGGTAGTTTTTAGTAAGTTCAAGCTACTTTTAGGGATGTTTTCATTAGTTTTTATGTTAAATTCACATTTCTGGACTTTACTATGAGTTTGTGTATTTTTCTGTGATTTCAGGTAATTTCTGGCTGAAATTGAGGGACTTGAGCAAAACTCTGAAAAAGGCTGACAAAAGGACTACTGATGCTGTTGGAATCTGACCTCCCTGCTCTCAAAATGGATTTTCTGGAGCTACAGAACTTCAATTGGCGCGCTCTCAACGGCGTTGGAAAGTAGACATCCAGAGATTTCCAGCAATATATAATAGTCTATACTTTATTCGGAAATTGACGACGTAACTTGGCGTTGAACGCCAAGTACATGCTGCTGTCTGGAGTTAAACGCCAGAAACACGTCATGATCCGGAGTTGAACGCCCAAAACACGTTATAACTTGGAGTTCAACTCCAAGAAAAGCCTCAGCTCGTGGATAGATCAAGCTCAGCCCAAACATACACCAAGTGGGCCCCGGAAGTGGATTTATGCATCAATTACTTACTCATGTAAACCCTAGTAGCTAGTCTAGTATATATAGGACATTTGACCATTGTATTAGACATCTTTTTGATCACTTTAGATCTAAGGAACATCTGGGGGCGCATAGTTCTCAGATCATGGGGGCTGGCCATTCGGCCATGCCTGAACCTTTCACTTATGTATTTTCAACGGTGGAGTTTCTGCACACAATAGATTAAGGGTGTAGAGCTCTGCTGTACCTCAAGTTTCAATACAATTACTATTACTTTCTATTCAATTCTCTTTTATTCTTATTCCAAGATATACGTTGCACAACACTTTGATGAAGGTGATGATCCATGACACTCATCATCATTCTCACCTATGAACGCGCGTGATTGACAACCACTTCCGTTCTACTCTAGGTTGGGCGCATATCTCTTAGATTCCCCAACAGAATCTTCGTGGTATAAGCTAGATAGATGGTGGCATTCATGGGGATCCAGAAACTCTAACCTTGTATGTGGTATTCCGAGTAGAATCCCGGGAATCTGGAAAGTCTAACCTTGTCTGTGGTATTCCGAGTAGGATTCCGGTATTGAATGACTGGTGCACGAAATTGTGAACAATACTTTTTCACAACTCAAATAATCCCCGGTAATGGCTCCAAGAACTTGGTGGCTCAATACCATGGCATTACACAACTTCGCACAACTAACCAGCAAGTGCACTGGGTCGTCCAAGTAATAAACCTTACGTGAGTAAGGGTCGATCCCACGGAGATTGTTAGTATTGAAGCAAGCTATGGTCATCTTGTAAATCTTAGTCAGGCAAACTCAGATGTATATGGTGATGAACGAAAATAACATAAAAGATAAGGATAGAGATACTTATGTATATCATTGGTGTAAGAGCTTCAGACAAGTGTATGAAGATGCCTTCCCTTCCGTCTCTCTGCTTTCCTAATGCCTTCATCCAATCCTTTCTTACTCCTTTCCATGGCAAGCTCGTGTAGGGTTTCACTGTTGTCAGCAGCTACCTCCCATCCGCGCAGTGAAAGCTAATGCACACACTCTGTTACAGTGCTGCCAATCACCGGTTTGGTTCCCTCCCCTACCGGAATAGAATAACTCTTTTGCGTCTGTCACTAACGCCCAGTAGGTTACAGGTTTGAAGCACGTCACAGTCATTCAATCATTGAATCCTACTCAGAATACCACAGACAAGGTTAGACCTTCCGGATTCTCTTGAATGCTGCCATCAGTTCTTGCCTATACCACGAAGACTCTGATCTCACAGAATGGCTGGCTCGTTTGTCAGGCGAGCACTCGGTTGTCAGGCGATCAACCATGCATCGTGCAATCAGAAATCCAAGAGATATTCACCAAGCCTCGAATGCTTGTAGAACAAGAATGGTTGTCAGTCACCTTGTTCATAGGTGAGAATGATGATGAGTGTCAATCATCACCTTCATCAAGTTGAAGAACAAGTGATATCTTGGTAAAAGAACAAGCGGAATTGAATGGAAGAACTATAGTAATTGCATTAATACTCGAGGTACAGCAGAGCTCCACACCTTAATCTATGGTGTGTAGAAACTCCACCGTTGAAAATACATAAGCATAAGGTCTAGGCATGGCCGAATGGCCAGCCTCCCAATGATCTAAGATAGCATAAAACTCAAAGATAGCTACCAAGATGTGTTTCAAATACAATAGTAAAAGGTCCTACTTATAGAAAACTAGTACATAGATGGGTAAATGACATAAAAATCCACTTCCGGGCCCACTTGGTGTGTGCTTGGGCTGAGCAATGAAGAAATTTCGTGTAGAGACTCTCCTTGGAGTTAAACGCCAGCTTTAGTGCCAGTTTGGGCGTTTAACTCCCAATTAGGTGCCAGTTCCGGCGTTTAACGCTGGAATTTCTTGAGGTGACTTTGAACGCCGGTTTGGGCCATCAAATCTTGGGCAAAGTATGGACTATTATATATTGCTGGAAAGCCCAGGATGTCTACTTTCCAACGCCGTTGAGAGCGCGCCAATTGGGCTTCTGTAGCTCCAGAAAATCCACTTCGAGTGCAGGGAGGTCAGAATCCAACAGCATCTGCAGTCCTTTTGAGTCTCTGGATCAGATTTTTGCTCAGGTCCCTCAATTTCAGCCAGAAAATACCTGAAATCACAGAAAAACACACAAACTCATAGTAAAGTCCAGACAAGTGAATTTTAACTAAAAACTAATAAAAATATACTAAAAACTAACTAGATCATATCAAAAACATACTAAAAACAATGCCAAAAAGTATACAAATCATCCGCTCATCACAACACCAAACTTAAATTGTTGCTTGTCCCCAAGCAACTGAAAATCAAATAAGATAAAAGGAAGAGAATATGCAATGAATTCCAAAAACATCTGTGAAGATCAGTATTAATTAGATGAGCGGGGCTTTTAACTTTTTGCCTCTGAACAGTTTTGGCATCTCAATCAATCCTTTGAAATTCAGAATGGTTGGCTTCTTTAGGAACTTAGAATCCAGATAGTGTTAATGATTCTCCTAGTAAAGTATGATGATTCTTGAACATAGCTATTTATTGAGTCTTGGCTGTGGCCCAAAGCACTCTGTCTTTCCAGTATTACCACCGGATACATACATGCCACATACACATAAATGGGTGAACCTTTTCAGATTGTGACTTAGCTTTGCTAAAGTCCCCAATTAGAGGTGTCCAGGGTTCTTAAGCACACTCTTATTTGCCTTGGATCACAACTCTTATTATTTTTTTTTTTCGTTTTCTTTTTTTCTCTTTTTTTTTTTCAGTTTTTTTTTTTTTTTTTTTGAATAGCAATGCTTTTTCTTGCTTCAAGAATCATTTTATTGATTTTTCAGATCCTCAATAACATGTCTCCTTTTTCATCATTCTTTCAAGAGCCAACATTCATGAACCACAAATTCAAGATACATATGCACTGTTTAAGCATACATTCAGAGAACAAAAATATTGCCACCACATCAAAATAATTAAACTATTATAAAATTCAAAATTCATGCAATTCTTCCTTTTTCAATTAAGCACATTTTTATTCAAGAAAGGTGATGGATTCATAGGACATTCATAACTTTAAGGCATAGACACTAAGACACTAATGATCATAAGACACAAGCATGGATAACATAAAGCATAAAAATCGAAAAACAAAGGAATAAAGAACAAGGAAATCAAGAAACGGTCCACCTCAGTGATGGCGGCTCTTCCTTGCTTTTGAAGGTCCTATGGAGTGCTTGAGCTCCTCAATGTCTCTTCCTTGCCTTTGTTGCTCCTCTCTCATGATTCTTTGTTCTTCTCTAATTTCATGGAGGAGAATGGAGTGTTCTTGGTGCTCCACCCTTAGTTGTCCCATATTGGAACTCAACTCTCCTAGGGAGGTGTTTAGTTGCCCCCAATAGTCTTGTGGAGGAAAATTCATCCCTTGAGGAATCTCAGGGATCTCATGATGAGTGGGATCTCTTGTGTACTCCATCCTTTTCTTAGTGATGGGCTTGTCCTCATCAATGGTGATGTCTCCCTCTATGTCAACTCCCACTGAATAACAGAGGTGACAAATGAGGTGAGGAAAGGCTAACCTTGCCAAGGTAGAGGTCTTGTCCGCCACCCTATAGAGTTCTTGGGCTATAACCTCATGAACCTCTATTTCTTCTCCAATCATGATGCTATGGATCATGATAGCCCGGTCTATGGTAACTTCGGACCGGTTGCTAGTGGGGATGATTGAGCGTTGTATGAACTCTAACCATCCTCTAGCCACGGGTTTGAGGTCATGCCTTCTCAATTGGACCGGCTTTCCTCTTGAATCTTGCTTCCATTGTGCGCCCTCTTCACATATGACTGTGAGGACTTGGTCCAACCTTTGATCAAAGTTGACCCTTCTAGTGTAAGGATGCTCATCTCCTTGCATCATAGGCAAGTTGAACGCCACCCTCACACTTTCCGAACTAAAATCCAAGTATTTCCCCCGAACCATAGTAAGATAATTCTTTGGATCCGGGTTCACACTTTGGTCATGGTTCTTGGTGATCCATGCATTGGCATAGAACTCTTGAACCATCAAGATTCCGACTTGTTGAATGGGGTTGGTAAGTACTTCCCAACCTCTTCTTCGGATCTCATGGCGGATCTCCGGATATTCACCCTTTTTGAGTGAAAAGGGGACTTCGGGGATCACCTTCTTCAAGGCCACAACTTCATAGAAGTGGTCTTGATGCACCCTTGAGAGGAATCTATCCATCTCCCATGACTCGGAGGTGGAAGCCTTTGCCTTCCCTTTCCTCTTTCTAGAGGTTTCTCCGGCCTTGGATGCCATAAATGGTTATGAAAAAGCAACGCTTTTACCACACCAAACTTAAAATGTTTGCTCGTCCTCGAGCAAAAGAAGAAAGAAGAGAGTAGAAGAAGAAGAAATGAGGAAGAGGGAGATGGTAGTGTGTTCGGCCAAGAAGGGAAGAAAGGGTGTTTAGGTTGTGGAAAATGAAGGGGTAAAGAGGGGTTTATATAGGAAGGAGGGGGATGAGGGTTCGGCCATTTGAGGGTGGGTTTGGGAGGGAAAGTGGTTTGAATTTGAAGGGTGAGGTTGGTGGGGATTTTATGAAGGATGGATGTGAGTGGTGAAGAGAAAGATGGGATTTGATAGGTGAGGGGTTTTTGGGGAAGAGGTGTTGAGGTGATTGGTGAATGGGGGAAGAAGAGAGAGAGTGATGGTAGGGTCCTGTGGGGTCCACAGATCCTGTAGTGTCAAGGAAAAGGCATCCTTGCACCAAATGGCATCAAAATCCACGTTTTGAGCCTTTTCTGGCGTTAAACGCCGGGCTGGTGCCCATTCTTGGCGTTTAACGCCAGGTTTTTACCCTTTACTGGCGTTTAACGCCAGTCTGGTGCCCCTTTCTGGCGTTAAACGCCCAGAATGGTGCCAGACTGGGCGTTAAACGCCCAACAGCTAGCATTACTGGCGTTTGAACGCCAGCTTCTTCTTCTCCAGGGTGTGCTGTTTTTCTTCCTGTTTTTCATTTTGTTTTTGCTTTTTTCATTGTTTTTGTGACTTCTTATGATCATCAACCTACAAAAAAGATAAAATAACAAAAGAAAATAATTAATTATAAAACATTGGGTTGCCTCCCAACAAGCGCTTCTTTACTGTCATTAGCTTGACAGAGGACTCTCATGGAGCCTCAGAGTTGTTCAGAACCGTGTTGGGACCTCCCAACACCAAACTTAGAGTTTGAATGTGGGGGTTCAACACCAAACTTAGAGTTTGGTTGTGGCCTCCCAACACCAAACTTAGAGTTTGACTGTAGGGGCTCTGCTTGGCTCTGTTTTGAGAGAAGCTCTTCATGCTTCTTCTCCATGGTGACAGAGGGATATCCTTGGGCCTTAAACACCAAGGATTCTTCATTCACTTGAATGATCAACTCTCCTCTATCAACATCAATCACAGCCTTTGCTGTGGCTAGAAAGGGTCTGCCAAGGATGATGGATTCATCCATGCACTTCCCAGTCTCTAGGACTATGAAATCAGTAGGAATGTAATGGTCTTCAACCTTAACCAGAACATCCTCTATAAGTCCATAGGCTTGTTTTCTTGAATTGTCTGCCATCTCTAGTGGGATTTTTGCAGCTTGCACCTCAAAGATCCCTAATTTCTCCATTACAGAGAGGGGCATGAGGTTTACACTTGACCCCAAGTCACACAAGGCCTTCTTGAAGGTCATGGTGCCTATGGTACAAGGTATAGAAAACTTCCCAGGATCTTGCCTCTTTTGAGGCAGTTTCTGCCTAGACAAGTCATTCAGTTCTTTGGTGAGCAAGGGTGGTTCATCCTCCCAAGTCTCATTTCCAAATAACTTGTCATTCAGTTTCATGATTGCTCCAAGGTATTTAGCAACTTGCTCTTCAGTGACATACTCATCCTCTTCAGAGGAAGAATACTCATCAGAGCTCATGAATGGCAGAAGTAAGTCCAATGGAATCTCTATGGTCTCATTTGGAGCCTCAGATTCCCATTGTTCCTCATTGAGGAACTCAGAGGAGATTGGTACACGCCCACTGAGGTCTTCCTCAGTGGCGTCCTCCTCCTTTCTTTCCTCTCCATATTCGGCCATGTCTATGGCTTTGCACTCTCCTTTTGGATTTTCTTCTGTATTACTTGGGAGAGTGCTAGGAGGGAGTTCAGTAACTTTCTTGCTCAGCTGACCCACTTGTCCTTCCAAATTTCTGATGGAAGACCTTGTTTCATTCATGAAACTTTGAGTGGTCTTTATTAGATCAGAGACCATTGTTGCTAAGTCAGAAGTATTCTGCTTAGAACTCTCTGTCTGTTGCTGAGAAGATGATGGAAAAGGTTTACCATTGTTAAACCTGTTTCTTCCACCATTATTATTGAAACCTTGTTGAGGTCTCTCTTGATTCTTCCATGAGAGATTTGGGTGATTTCTCCATGAAGAATTATAGGTGTTTCCATAGGGTTCTCCTAGGTAATTCACCTCTTCCATGGAAGGGTTCTCAGGATCATAAGCTTCTTCTTCAGATGAAGCATCCTTAGTACTGTTTGGTGCATTTTGCATTCCAGACAGACTTTGAGAAATCAAATTGACTTGTTGAGTCAATATCTTGTTCTGAGCCAATATGGCATTCAGAGTGTCAATCTCAAGAACTCCTTTCTTCTGACTAGTCCCATTGTTCACAGGATTCCTTTCAGAAGTGTACATGAATTGGTTATTTGCAACCATTTCAATCAATTCTTGAGCTTCTGCAGGCGTCTTCTTCAGATGAAGAGATCCTCCAGCAGAGCTATCCAAAGACATCTTGGATAGTTCAGAGAGACCATCATAGAAGATACCTATGATGCTCCATTCAGAAAGCATGTCTGAGGGACATCTTCTGATTAATTGTTTGCATCTTTCCCAAGCTTCATAGAGGGATTCTCCATCCTTCTGTCTGAAGGTTTGGACTTCCACTCTAAGCTTACTCCATCTTTGTGGTGGAAAGAACTTTGCCAAGAAGGCATTGACTAGCTTTTCCCAAGAGTCCAGGCTTTCTTTAGGTTGAGAATCCAACCATATTCTAGCTCTGTCTCTTACAGCAAAAGGGAATAGCATCAGTCTGTAGACCTCAGGGTTAACCCCATTAGTCTTGACTGTGTCACAGATTTGCAAGAACTCAGCTAAAAACTGATGAGGATCTTCCATTGGAAGTCCATGAAACTTGCAATTCTGTTGCATTAGAGAAACTAATTGAGGCTTAAGCTCAAAGTTGTTTGCTCTAATGGCAGGAATAGAGATGCTTCTCCCATAGAAATCAGGAGTAGGTGTAGTAAAGTCACCAAGCACCTTCCTTGCATTGTTTGCATTGTTGTTGTTTTCGGCTGCCATGTGTTCTTCTTCCCTGAAGAATTCGGTCAGGTCCTCTAAAGAGAGTTGTGCCTTGGCTTCTCTTAGCTTTCGCTTCAAGGTCCTCTCAGGTTCAGGGTCAGCTTCAACAAGAATGCCTTTGTCTCTGCTCCTGCTCATATGAAAGAGAAGAGAAACAGAAAGTGTGGAATCCTCTATGTCACAGTATAGAGATTCCTTGAAATGTCAGAGGAAAAGAGAAATAGAAAGAAGAAGGAGAAGAAGAATTCGAACTTTACTTAGATAAGGTTCGAATTGTGCATTTAGAAGGAGTGGTATTCCACAAATAGAAGGATGTGGGAAGGAGGGAAGAGAATTTTCGAAAATTCATTAAAATATTTTGAAAACATTTTTGAAAAACATTAATTGATTTTCGAAAATCAAAGTGGAAAAGAAATCAAGTGATTTTTGAAAAAGATTTTGAAATTAGAAATTAAAAAAGATTTGATTGAAAACTAATTTGAAAAAGATGTGGTTAAAAAGATTTAATTGAAAAGTTATGGTTTTAAAAAGATGTGATTGAAAAGATATGATTTGAAAACACTTTGAAAAGATATGATTTTAAAAATTAATGACTTGCCTAACAAGAAAAGATATGATTCAAACATAAAACCTTCCTCAACAGAAAAGGCAACAATTTTTGAGATGTTCAATCAAATCATTAATTGTTAGTAAGTATCTTTTAAAAAGGAAAGAAATTGATTTTGAAAACATTTGATTGAAAAGATTTGATTTGAAAAAGATTTGATTTTGAAAAACTAAGAAAATTGATTTGAAAACAAAATCTTCCCCCTAGCACCATCCTGGCGTTAAACGCCCAGAATGGTATACATTCTGGCGTTTAACGCCCAAAATGCTACCTCTTTGGGCGTTAAACGCCCAACCAGGTGCCCTGGCTGGCGTTTAAACGCCAGTCTGCCTTCTTCACTGGGCATTTTTGAATGCTCAGCTTTTTCTGTGTAATTCCTCTGCAGTATGTTCTGAATCTTCAATTCTTTGTATCATTGACTTGAAAAGACACAAATTAAAAAATATTTTTTGGATTTTTAATAATCAAAATGCAAAATGAATCAAATAACAATGCATGCAAGACACCAAACTTAGCAGTTTGTATACTACTGACACTAACAATATGAGAATGCATATGAGACACACAAAATACTTCAAGTCAATAGAATTCAAAGATCAAAACAAAGAAATATATGCATGGATTCGAAAATTATAACAAAAACATGCATTTGACACCAAACTTAGGATGAGACACTAAACTTATGCAAGAAACATCAAATATTTTTGGTCTTTTTGGTTTTGTAAATTTTTTTGTGTTTTTCGAAAATTAAGTAGGAAAAGGTATCAAAATTCTTAATGAGAATTCCAGGAATCAGTGCAATGCTAGTCTAAGACTCCGGTCCAGGAATTAGACATGGCTTCACAGCCAGCCAAGCTTTCAAAGAAAGCTTCGGTTCAAACACTAGACATGACCAAAGGTCAGCCAAATCTTAGCAGATCACTGCTCCAAGAGCAAAATTGATGAGAATCAACAAGCTCTTGTGGTGATAAGTTGAAACCTCGGTCCAATCAGATTAGACATGGCTTCTCAGCCAGCCAGATTTCAACAAATCATCATGAAACTCTAGAATTCATCTTCAAGAATTTCGAAAAAAAATTAATACCTAATCTAAGCAACAAGATGAACCGTCAGTTGTCCAGCCTAAACAATCCCGGGCAATAACACCAAGAACTTGATGTTGTTGCCGGATCTTGGCACTGATGTTACCAAAAGCTTGCTCAAAACTTGAACAATCCCCGGCAACGGCGCCAAAAACTTGGTGGCTCAATACCATGGCATTACACAACTTCGCACAACTAACCAGCAAGTGCACTGGGTCGTCCAAGTAATAACCTTACGTGAGTAAGGGTCGATCCCACGGAGATTGTTAGTATTGAAGCAAGCTATGGTCATCTTGTAAATCTTAGTCAGGCAAACTCAGATGTATATGGTGATGAACGAAAATAACATAAAAGATAAGGATAGAGATACTTATGTATATCATTGGTGTAAGAGCTTCAGACAAGTGTATGAAGATGCCTTCCCTTCCGTCTCTCTGCTTTCCTAATGCTTCATCCAATCCTTTCTTACTCCTTTCCATGGCAAGCTCGTGTAGGGTTTCACTGTTGTCAGCAGCTACCTCCCATCCGCGCAGTGAAAGCTAATGCACACATTCTGTCACAGTGCTGCCAATCACCGGTTTGGTTCCCTCCCCTACCGGAATAGAATAACTCTTTTGCGTCTGTCACTAACGCCCAGTAGGTTACAGGTTTGAAGCACGTCACAGTCATTCAATCATTGAATCCTACTCAGAATACCACAGACAAGGTTAGACCTTCCGGATTCTCTTGAATGCTGCCATCAGTTCTTGCCTATACCACGAAGACTCTGATCTCACGGAATGGCTGGCTCGTTTGTCAGGCGAGCACTCGGTTGTCAGGCGATCAACCATGCATCGTGCAATCAGAAATCCAAGAGATATTCACCAAGCCTCGAATGCTTGTAGAACAAGAATGGTTGTCAGTCACCTTGTTCATAGGTGAGAATGATGATGAGTGTCAATCATCACCTTCATCAAGTTGAAGAACAAGTGATATCTTGGTAAAAGAACAAGCGGAATTGAATGGAAGAACTATAGTAATTGCATTAATACTCGAGGTACAGCAGAGCTCCACACCTTAATCTATGGTGTGTAGAAACTCCACCGTTGAAAATACATAAGCATAAGGTCTAGGCATGGCCGAATGGCCAGCCTCCCAATGATCTAAGATAGCATAAAACTCAAAGATAGCTACCAAGATGTGTTTCAAATACAATAGTAAAAGGTCCTACTTATAAAAAACTAGTACATAGATGGGTAAATGACATAAAAATCCACTTCCGGGCCCACTTGGTGTGTGCTTGGGCTGAGCAATGAAGAAATTTCGTGTAGAGACTCTCCTTGGAGTTAAACGCCAGCTTTAGTGCCAGTTTGGGCGTTAACTCCCAATTAGGTGCCAGTTCCGGCGTTTAACGCTGGAATTTCTTGAGGTGACTTTGAACGCCGGTTTGGGCCATCAAATCTTGGGCAAAGTATGGACTATTATATATTGCTGGAAAGCCCAGGATGTCTACTTTCCAACGCCGTTGAGAGCGCGCCAATTGGGCTTCTGTAGCTCCAGAAAATCCACTTCGAGTGCAGGGAGGTCAGAATCCAACAGCATCTGCAGTCCTTTTGAGTCTCTGGATCAGATTTTTGCTCAGGTCCCTCAATTTCAGCCAGAAAATACCTGAAATCACAGAAAAACACACAAACTCATAGTAAAGTCCAGACAAGTGAATTTTAACTAAAAACTAATAAAAATATACTAAAAACTAACTAGATCATATCAAAAACATACTAAAAACAATGCCAAAAAGTATACAAATCATCCGCTCATCAATGACTGTGACAAGCTTCAAACTCCTGAAGGCTGGGCGTGATGACAAACGCAAAAGAATCAATGGATTCTACTCCAACCTGATTGAGAACCGACAGATGATTAACCGTGCTGTAACAGAGCATTTGGACCATTTTCACTAAGAGGATGGGATGTAGCTATCAACAAGGGTGATGCCTCCAGACGATTAGCCGTGCAGTGACAGCGCATAGGACCATTTTCCCGAGAGGATTAAAAGTAGCCATTGATGATGGTGATGCCCTACATACAGCTTGCCATGGAAAGGAGTAAGAAGGATTGGATGAAATTAATACGAACGTAGAGATTCGAAAGGATTCTAGCATCTCCACACGCCTATCTGAAATTCCCACTATTAATTTACATAAGTATTTCTATCCTATTTTATTTTCTGTTTATTTTTATTAATCATATTGGATTTTCGAAACCTATAACCATTTAATCTGCCTAACTGAGATTTACAAGGTAACCATAGCTTGCTTCATACCAACAATCTCTGTGGGATCGACCCTTACTCACGTAAGGTATTACTTGGATGACCCAGTACACTTGCTGGTTAAGTTGAACGAAGTTGTGAGCTTCTCTAACAGTGCCTGGAACTCTTTGATCACAATTTCGTCCACCAAGTTTTTGGCGCCGTTGTCGGGGATTGTTCGAGTATGGACAACTGACGCTCATCTTGTTGCTCAGATTAGGTAATTTTCTTTTCAAAAATCTTTTTCAAAATTTTTCTTTTATTTCTCGTTTTTCTAAACTTTATTTTCGAAAAAAAAATTAATAAAAATCCAAAAAATTAATAAAATCATAAAAATCAAAAATACTTTGTGTTTCTTGTTTGAGTCTTGAGTCAACTTTTAAGTTTGGTGTCAATTGCATGCTTTAAAAAATTTTCTTGCATTTTTTGAAAATTTCATGCATTCATAGTGTTCTTCATGATCTTCAAGTTGTTCTTGATAAGTCCTCTTGTTTGATCTTGATGTTTTCTTGTTTTGTGTTGTTTGTTGTTTTTTATATGCATTTTTCGTTTGTTAGAGTCCATGCATTAAAGATTTCTAAGTTTGGTATCTTGCATGTTTTCTTTGCATTAAAAATTTTTCAAAAATATGTTCTTGATGTTCATCATGATCTTCAAAGTGTTCTTGGTGTTCATCTTGACATTCATAGTGTTCTTACATGCATTAAGTGTTTTGATCCAAAATTTTCATGTTTTGGGCCATGTTTGTGTTTTTCTCTCTCATCATTAAAAATTCAAAAATAAAAAAAAATATATCTTTTCCTTAATTTTCTCCAAATTTTCGAAATTTTGAGTTGACTTGGTCAAAAATTTTTAAAATTAGTTGTTTCTTACAAGTCAAGTCAAAATTTCAATTTTAAAAATCTTATCTTTTCAAAATCTTTTTCAAAAATCATATCTTTTCCATTTTTTTTCTTCTTATTTTCGAAAATTTTAAAAATTATTTTTCAAAATCTTTTTCTTTTCCTTTATATCATATTTGCGAAAATTAGCTAACAATTAATGTGATTGATTCAAAAATTTGAAGTTTGTTACTTTCTTGTTAAGAAAGGTTCAATCTTTAAGTTCTAGAATCTTATCTTGTAGTTTCTTGTTAGTGAAGTAAGTGATTTCAAATTTTTAAATTAAATCTTTTTATCTCTTATCTTATCTTTTTCAAAAATTTTATCTTTTTCAATATTTGATTTCAAAATAACTTATCTAACTTCTTATCTTCTTATCTTTTTAAAATTTGATTTCAAATCTTTTTCAATCAACTAACTAACTTTTTGTTTGTTTCTTATCTTTTTCAAAACCACCTAACTACTTTTCCCTCTCTAATTTTCGAAAATATCTCACCTCTTTTTCAAAAGTTCTTTTTGTTCTAAATTTTAATTTTAATTATATCTTATATTTAATTTTTGAAAATTACTAACCCCTTTTTCAAAAAAATTATTTTCGAAATTCTCCCTCTCTTTTCATATTCTATTTAATTATTTATTTACTAACACTTCTCTTCACCTCCCCTATCCTTACTCTTTATACAGACTATTCATTCTTTTTCATTCTTCTCCCCTCTCTTTTTCTACTAACACAAAGGAATCTCTATACTGTGACATAGAGGATTCCTCTTTCTTTTCTTGTTTTCTTCTCTTTCATATGAGCAGGAACAGGGAAAACGGCACTCTTGTTGAAATTGATCCTGAACCTGAAAGGACTTTGAAAAGGAAACTAAGAGAAACTAAATTACAACAATCCAGAAACAACCTTTCAGAAATTTTAGAACAAGAGAAGGAGATGGCAACCGAAAATAATAATAATGCAAGGAGAATGCTTGGTGACTTCACAAAGCCAACTGGTGCACGAAATTGTGATCAATACTTTTCACATCTCAAATAATCCCTAGTAATGGCTCCAAAAACTTGGTGCTCAATACCATGGCATAAACACAACTTCGCACAACTAACCAGCAAGTGCACTGGGTCGTCCAAGTAATAAACCTTACGCGAGTAAGGGTCGATCCCACGGAGATTGTTGCTATGAAGCAAGCTATGGTCACCTTGTAAATCTCAGTCAGGCAGACTCAATTGGGTATAGTGATAAACGAATAAAGCATAAAGATAAAGATAGAGGTACTTATGTATATCATTGGTGAGAGCTTCAGACAAGCGTATGAAGATGCCTTCCCTTCCGTCTCTCTGCTTTCCTACAGTCTTCATCCAATCCTTCTTACTCCTTTCCATGGCAAGCTCATGTAGGGTTTCACCGTTGTCAGTGGCTACCTCCCATCCTCTCAGTGAAAATGTTCCCATGCTCTGTCACAGCATATGGCTAATCAGCTGTCGGTTCTCGGTCAGGCCGGAATAAAATCCATCGATCCTTTTGCGTCTGTCACTAACGCCCCGCCTGCTAGGAGTGTGAAGCACGTCACAGTCATTCAATCATTGAATCCTACTCAGAATACCACAGACAAGGTTAGACCTTCCGGATTCTCTTGAATGCCGCCATCAGTTCTCGCCTATACCACGAAGACTCTGATCTCACGGAATGGCTGGCTCGTTTGTCAGGCGAGCACTCGGTTGTCAGGCGATCAACCATGCATCGTGTATCAGGAATCCAAGAGATATTCACTAAGCCTCGTATGCTTGTAGAACAAGAGTGGTTGTTAGTCACCTTGTTCATAGGTGAGAATGGTGATGAGTGTCACAGATCATCACATTCATCAAGTTGAAGAACAAGTGATATCTTGGAACAAGAACAAGAAGAATTGAATAGAAGAACAATAGTAATTGCATTAATACTCGAGGTACAGCAGAGCTCCACACCTTAATCTATGGTGTGTAGAAACTCCACCGTTGAAAATACATAAGAACAAGGTCTAGGCATGGCCGAATGGCCAGCCTCCCAGTGATCTAAGAACTAGATGTCCAAAGATGATCAAAGGATCTAAAAATAATCCCTAGATGAAAATACAATAGTAAAAGGTCCTACTTAGAGAAAACTAGTAGCCTAGGGTGTACAGAGATGAGTAAATGACATAAAAATCCACTTCCGGGCCCACTTGGTGTGTGCTTGGGCTGAGCAATGAAGCATTTTCGTGTAGAGACTCTTCTTGGAGTTAAACGCCAGCTTTTATGCCAGTTTGGGCGTTTAACTCCCATTTAGGTGCCAGTTCCGGCGTTTAACGCTGGAATTTCTTGAGGTGACTTTGAACGCCGGTTTGGGCCATCAAATCTTGGGCAAAGTATGGACTATCATATATTGCTGGAAAGCCCAGGATGTCTACTTTCCAACGCCGTTGAGAGCGCGCCAATTGGGATTCTGTAGCTCCAGAAAATCCACTTCGAGTGCAGGGAGGTCAGAATCCAACAGCATCTGCAGTCCTTTTGAGTCTCTGGATCAGATTTTTGCTCAGATCCCTCAATTTCAGCCAGAAAATACCTGAAATCACAGAAAAACACACAAACTCATAGTAAAGTCCAGAAAAGTGAATTTTAACTAAAAACTAATAAAAATATAATAAAAACTAACTAAAAGATACTAAAAACAATGCCAAAAAGCGTACAAATTATCCGCTCATCACAACACCAAACTTAAATTGTTGCTTGTCCTCATGCAACTGAAGATCAAATAAGATAAAAAGAAGAGAATATGCAATGAACTCCAAAAACATCTATGAAGATCAGTATTAATTAGATGAGCGGGGCTTTTAGCTTTTTGCCTCTGAATAGTTTTGGCATCTCACTTTATCCTTTGGAACTCAGAATGATTGGCTTCTTTAGGAACTCAGAATCCAGATAGTGTTATTGATTCTCCTAGTTAAGTATGATGATTCTTGAACACAGCTACTTATTGAGTCTTGGCTGTGGCCCAAACACTCTGTCTTCCAGTATTACCACCGGATACATACATGCCACAGACACATAATTGGGTGAACCTTTTCAGATTGTGACTCAGCTTTGCTAGAGTCCCCAACTAGAGGTGTCCAGGGTTCTTAAGCACACTCTTTTTGCCTTGGATCACAACTTTATTTCTTTCTTTTTCTTTCTTTTTTCGTTTTTTTTTTTCGCCCCTTCTTTTTTTTTCCTTTTTTTTTTATATTCACTGCTTTTTCTTGCTTCAAGAATCATTTTTTTATGATTTTTCAGATCCTCAGTAACATGTCTCCTTTTTCATCATTCTTTCAAGAGCCAACATTCATGAACCACAAATTCAAAAGACATATGCACTGTTCAAGCATACATTCAGAGAACAAAAGTGTTGCCACCACATCAATATAATTAAACTGTTATAAAATTCAAAATTCATGCAATTCTTTTCTTTTTCAATTAAGAACAATCTCTAAGAAAGGTGATGGATTCATAGGACATTCATAACTTTAAGGCATAGACACTAAGACACTAATGATCATAACACAAACAGATAAACATAAGCATGAAATTTTGAAAAACAGAAAAACAAAGAACAAAGAAATTAAAGAACGGGTCCACCTAGTGATGGCGGCTTGTTCTTCCTCTTGAAGATCCTATGGAGTTGAGCTCCTCAATGTCTCTTCCTTGTCTTTGTTGCTCCTCTCTCATGATTCTTTGATCTTCTCTAATTTCATGGAGGAGAATGGAATGCTCTTTGGTGCTCCACCCTTAGTTGTCCCATGTTGGAACTCATTCTCCTAGGGAGGTGTTTATTTGCTCCCAATAGTTTGTGGAGGAAAGTGCATCCCTTGAGGTATCTCAGGGATCTCATGATGAGAGGGGTTTCTTGTTTGCTCATCCTTTTCTTGGTGAGGGCTTGTCCTCATCAATGGGGATATCTCCTTCTATGTCAACTCCAACTGATAACAGAGGTGACAAATGAGATGAGGAAAGGCTAGCCTTGCCAAGGTGGAAGACTTGTCCGCCACTTTATAGAGTTCTTGGGCTATAACCTCATGAACTTCCACTTCTTCTCCAATCATGATGCTATCATGATGGCCCGGTCTAGAGTAACTTCAGACCGGTTGCTAGTAGGAATAATTGAGCGTTGGATGAACTCCAACCATTCTCTAGCCATGGGCTTGAGGTCATGCCTTCTCAATTGAACCGGCTTGCCTCTGAATCTCTTTTCCATTGTGCGCCCTCTTCACATATGACTGTGAGGACTTGGTCCAACCTTTGATCAAAGTTGACCCTTCTAGTGTAAGGATGTTCATCTCCTTGCATCATGGGCAAGTGAATGCTAACCTTACATTTTCCGGACTAAAATCCAAAGTATTTCCCCCGAACCATAGTAAGATAATTTTTGGATCCGGGTTCATACTTGATCATGGTTCTTGGTGATCCATGCATTGGCATAGAACCTTGAACCATCAAGATTCCGACTTGTTGAATGGGGTTGGTAAGCACTTCCCAACCTCTTCTTCGGATCTCATGCGGATCTCCGGATATTCACCTTTTTGAGTGAAAAGGGGACCTCGGGGATCACCTTCTTCAAGGCCACAACTTCATAGAAGTGGTCTTGATGCACCCTTGAGATGAATATATCCATCTCCCATGACTCGGAGGTGGAAGCTTTTGCCTTCCCTTTCCTCTTTCTAGAGGTTTCTCCGGCCTTGGATGCCAAAATGGTTTGGAAAACGAAAAAGCAACGCTTTT